>NC_136499.1:68067408-68187408 GCF_053919585.1 Euprymna scolopes
ATAGAACTGTGTTCGTTAACGCAGACATAGTAGCTAAGCATATATATATATATATATATATATATATATATAGAGAGAGAGAGAGAGAGAAAGAGAGAGAGAGATGTGGCTACCAACATTCTTATGTCTCTTATATGAGTATAGTTAGTTATTATTTATTTTCCACATAATATCTATAACGTGTTTAAGGCGGTTTTATGGCTCCATCGGACTTTTGTTGAAATTAATGTTTCTAGTTACCATTCCGAATATTAATATTTTCCTCTCGAAGTGGAATGATTCTTTAAATTGTCTCGTATTCTAATTAAAGTTAGTTGTGTTGGGGTCCAATGTAGCTCATTTAGCAGAAATTTGAATCGTCGTTACATCGCCGGTTGTTTATTTTTCATTTTCATTTAATACCATTTATCTTACTAGATGAGTGCGTGCACATGATCGTTTTTTTAGTGTTTATTTTGTCTCATGTGTTCGTGTACTTGTGAAAGCACATACAAACATCCAATTATAAATACATCATTAATTATTATTAGTTCCTTCATTTATTTGTACTTGTTCCCACATTATAAATGAATCTACGTAATTGAATATTGATTAAATTATCTCTTGTTATTGAATGGTGAAGTACAAGGTGCCTGAAATAGTTTCCAGACTTTATTTGCACAGGCATATAAAGTTGTCGTAGACTCTTGAATATACAGTATGTGATTGCTATATATCTTATTAGATGACTGATCAATTTTTATGATTAAAAATTTTAATAAACAGCTACAGAAGGAATTGGAATACACCCTACTAAAGCCTGACTGTTACTACTAGTAAATTTTAAAAATGCAACCTGGACGTTTGGACACTTTAGAAGAAAGGAATGCAATTAGATTCTGTTTTAAACTTGAAAAAGATGCCACAATTAAGTATATAATGCTTAACACTGCTTTTAGACCATCTTGCATGAATCGAGTATCAGTTTCAGCGTGGCATAAGATATTCAAGGAAGGCAGGGAGGCTTTGAGGTATGATGAGAAGTGTGGGAGAAGTCAGAAAGTCAGAACATCAAAGTAGTTTTACCAAATAAAGAATTTTATGGATGAGGACCGTACTGTACCTATAGAAACAATAAGTGCACAGTTTAATGTCAATGTGGAAACTGTAACCACAATTATTCGTGAGGAACTGAGGATGCAGAAGGTTTTGCGTAAAGTTTGTCCTAATGCATCAGTCTACAACATCATCATTTCCACAGACTATTTGACAAAGATAACCATCTAGACAGTACTTATTCTTCTTATAGTTCAGATCTTGCTTCCTGTCGCTTTTGATTGTACCCTCAGCTGAAAGAAATTTAAGAGGTTATCGTTACAAGAAAAGTGAGGAGAGGAAAAAGGATGTGGCAAAGGTCATTGGCACGCTCATACAAGGAACTTCCTGACGTTGTTGGAACTGTACAGCACGTGCATTGCAGCCGGAGATTACTTCGAAGGGGGCTAGAAGTTCACGTGCGTACTATAAGTAAATATTCCCATGCGAAAAAAAAGTCTGGAAACTTGTTTAAGACACCTCGTATATGTTTTCGTATATTTTCTAATGAAATCAAACTATGAAAATAATTGCTAAAAGTTATGTCTTGTACCAATTTTTCGCATAGAAATACTTAAAAATGTAAATTTGATGTTTAAATTATAATTTATTTTCATAATAACATCCATAATATTATGTATTGAAATTAATTATAATTTAATAACTAATAATATTCTAGTCATTTATATTTCCTTGTGAGGCGTAGTTAATATTTTCTTGATTCTGATGTCATATGCTATTATATAAAATGTATTTATTTATCTTATACGGTATTGATTAAAAACACTTGTTGGTAATACAAAGAGCGTTATCAATGCATAAAGATAAAATAAGATAAATAATAAATAAAATAAAAATAAAAGTAAAATTCAGTATTTCCTTTATGTTGTTAGTCTAATAGATAAGTTTGTCTGATAATGGGCAATGTGGTACATTAGAGACGAGGGGATATTTTTGCTTGTGTGTAGGTATGCACGTGTATGCGTACGCGCGCAGGATTTGTGTGAAAAGGTGTACACATGCATACGCGTGTGTGTACCTGAGTGTATTTTGCATTTTGATTGTTTACGTGTTTTAAAGTTTTGTTCAATTCAGGAGTGGATTTTGTTAGGAAAGTTTTTCCTGTGTGAATAGGCAGATAATGTATCGGTTTGAAAGATTGGTATTATTCTGAAGTTATTTACATCGCATGAATGTGCGTATGGGAAACATATAGAGACCTGTTTTCTGCTATTTTGATATTACGTTTACGTAAGCCCACTCTATTGCTGAGACGTTTATTGGCGCATATGGTAAATTTATCGCATGTCTGTAGCCTTTAGTGCATACACTACTATTCTAGACGTGCAGTTAAGATCATTTTATTTTAATGTTGGGTTTTTGAATGTGTACGTTTTTTTGTTCTATTATTTTGCCATAAACTCGATATCGTTGTTTATTGCAATTTGTAATGTTTTTTGTGGTGCTTTGGTTAAATTTGGACAAGATTAGTATGTGTTTTGGGGTCAGCGTTTGTGTTTTATTATTTGTGTTTTTTATTATTTGTGTTTCTTTTATTATTTGTGTTTTTTTATTATTTGTGTTTCTTTTAGTGTTTCTCGACTAAGTAGGAGAAGTTTTTGTGTTATTTCTGTAAACAGTTCTGGGTTGTTTGTATTGTGGGTAGATGCGTATAACTGAATTTATTCTTTACTCCGTTTTTTGGACAAGTATCTTAGCTGATCTATTAGTATTTTACAGGCAGTTCGATACCATAGGGTATTAGTTGTGATGGGTATTCTCTTTTCCTCAAGATTATTTGTGGTTTGTTTAGTCAGCTCGTATATATATATATATATATATATATATATATACTAGCAAGATATATATATGTATATATATATATATATATATATATATATATATATATATATATATATATAGAGAGAGAGAGAGAGAGAGAGAGAGAGAGAGAGAGAGAGAGAGATGTACTAGCAAGGCCGGTACCTACATTACCCCGTGGAAATATGACACAAAACAAGAAGTGAATCGGTAAAAGACATAAGATTACGAAAACAAATTAAACTACGTTTGCTAGTGAAGACCAATATCGACCTTTGAAAATAGAGGGCACTGGCAACCATAGCCAAAATGTAATCATCTGGCTTCCACAGTCGGACATTATCTTACAGTCGCAGCTAACCAAAAATCATTGGTTGCCATTGTAAGTACTGGTGCTTATTCGCGATTAGTGCGGATTAGAGGCAATTACTTAGGGGTACTGCGGTTTACTGGTGAGCACTGGCTGCCTTTGCAAGTGGTATCACCGGTGGCCATGATCAGCCTCGGCCTCCATTGAACTACTCCAAACTAAAATCGTCTCTCTTCAACTGTCGAGCATGTTGGGCACTGGTGTCCACTGTCTGTCGCTGGATGCCTGTGGCGGGCACTGATGATCACTAGCGGTTAGTTCTGTTTAAGGCAATTACTTGCGTTACCTGAGGGAGTCTATTACAGAGGAATTCAAAGCTGGAGAAGTCAGGTTCCAGATAATGCTGGGTAATTCCAATGACACAGTGGTAAAGACAATACAGCCGTTCTCTTAAAAAAAGAGGCACTGGAAAGTCTGAGAGGCTATAAATGAGGCGACAGAAAATCTAGCTTTCAAATAATTCATTGGGATCATTCAGATAGGGGCATCTGGATTGGGAATGACCAGCATTTAAAATGGTGTACCGTTACAGCCAAAGATCGCCGAGATCTGGTTATTCAAGAAATAAGGAGCGAGAATGAAAGAAAAAAAGACTCATAAATAGCATTCAATCACAGCAGGAACAATGGACAAACTGGAATGACATTTGGGGTATGGAGCCATAAGGTTGAGTTTCATAATACGCCCAACTTACGACAGAGTTCCATTAATGACTAACCTTTGTCGAATGGAAGAATGGGGGACGATTCAACCTGTCCTTTATGCTAGGAAAATCTATAGACTATGGAACATGTTGTTAGTTCCTGCGGAGTTGTCTTTAGTAGTGGCCAATATACGTGGCGACACAATAGATTAATGGAGTAAATGACCATAAAAATATAAAGTCACATAAAGCCCGAAGCAGCTAACTTAATTCAGAAATTTTTGGTGAGGGGGTGTGTGGATTAGATCAAAACGTAAAGCTGGCCCATTACTATTACTTAGCCAGTATATTCTTGGGATAGGTTATGATTGGATAGTCGCCACAGATTTCCACGGCTGGCAAAGTAATTATCCAAAAATTATAAGAGAAAACGAGAAACAGCCAGACATTGTTCTCTCGTCAAGAACAAAAGAAAAATACTCATCTTGATTGATTGGACATTACCTTATGAGAGCCGGGTAGAAAAACAACACCAATACAAGATAAATATGAGGAGCTTAACAAAGAGCTGACTCATAAAGTTTATGTTGGAATCCTTCGAGCTGTTCAGGACAGGGCGTTTTCTTGCAGGTTTTTTGGAATTAAAAGCCCAAGATAATCGCAACCATAGAGGTAACCGAACATTACGCAATATGGCTCTGGGCAAAAATGGAATATCGTATGATATAGTGGCAAGTGTCTACAATGTAGTTATCTCTGTAAGTAGATTTATTCATTCATCTATTTAATGATTTTATTAATCGATTTATGTATTTATTTTTTAATTCAGATTTTTATTTGTTATATTTTATTAATTTATCCTTATTTTATTGTTTAAATCTTTTTTTATTTTTATTCCTTAGATATGAATGCGTCTGAACTTAACAAATGCGTTAGACACAACATTTTTATATTTAAACGACGTGTGCAAAACATCGCTCGTAACAGGAAACGAATAAGTTAGGGGGCTGATACGCGAACAAGCCCTAGAGAGAAAGGCCCTAAAACGGTAGTATTTTCCCCTCATGACTAATAACAACGGTTATTGTACATTTCCGACGTTCACTATAAGTTACTGCCGGCCATAACCAGTATCGGCCCTGATTGAATTTCTCCGAATGAAATTGCATGTCTTTGATCACAAGCACTGGTTGCCACTAGCGTTGTGTGGTGGTGTGAGGCGATTATTTATGTTGTGATGCGGTTGCTGGCGTTTCATGGTTGTTACTCGTACTAGCTTCCTCGGAAATTTTTTGTCCTTATCGGACAATGTTGATAATGATCAGTGTCGGTCTCCATTGGACATATCTGAAATAAAATCGCCTGTATTCAATTGTCAAGCACTGTCTTCCAGTAGCGAGCACTGTTGGTCACTGGTGATTATGATGGTGATTGGGGGTATCTAATAATCAGTGCTTATATCAAGGGGCTACTGTCACTTAGAGACTGACAATAACTGGCGGACACTAGCCGCTACTGGAAATTACTGGAGAGAAATCATCTGTTTTTAATTGCCGTGAACTGTCATTTATAGTAATCAGTTCTCTTATAAGGTAGTTACTCTCACTGCATGGCAAATGCGGCACTAGTAGTTACTGCTGTTTTGGTGCGGTTTTTAGTCGTGTTAAAGCGGTGACTTGCGCATATTGGCCTTTACTCTCAGTGGCTGGAGTGCACCGACTGCCTTAACAACTGTCGGTCATATGAGGCTATGACCAATACCGTGTTTTTTCTAAGCTCGAATAAAACAAGTATCCTTCTATTCTTTGTTCTGCCTAATCCTTATGTACTGAGTTCGTATCGACATATATTTGTGTCTGGAGAGAATACTAACTAAATTTAACTTTAAACGGTGTTTTTGTTTACTACAATGTTAAGAGAAAGTGCAGAATAGTTACAGAAACTTTCACCTTCCATATTAGGAATGAGTTTCTAATTAATAACGTTATTACATTTGCACGATCCGTAGTCATTTGTATACTTTTACTTTTAATGACCGTAATAAGATGTTTATTCTTTATATTTTTAGAATTTAGAAATATATAGATATCTCACTGCTGATGCGATTCTCTATCTATATAAGAGCCAGATACGTCCAAGGATGGAATACTGTTTCAACATCTGGGCATGAGCTACTAGAAAGGACTTGTCCTGCCTTGATAAAGTTCAAAATAGACTCCGGAGCCTCGTATCCCATTCTCTTCCCTTCAACCTCTATCTCACAGAAGAGATGTTGCGAGTTTGTCTCGACTGTATCGTTATTTTCATAGAAAGTGTTCCCCCTCGCCAAACGTTCACAAGAAACACTCGTCTAGCTGAAAAAACTATCAATAATTCCCCCACTCGTTACTCGTGCCTAAACCTAAACGTAGATTCCATGAAAAAAGCTTCTTTCTGAGAACTACACGCCTGTGTGTTGCATAGGGGTTATATTTTAGAAGATGACGTATGTATTATATTTGTTGTTCATGTTAGTAAGAGACTTAGTGTGTTATCAAGAAAGTCTTAGGAGTGTTCATGTTTGTTGAGTGTTCATATGTTTTAAGATGTTTATGTTTGTGGGGATAGCATATTGGAAACATAAACAGGGTATATATAAAGAGAGACAGTTCTGTATATATAATAGACAGTGTACATGTTGTTGAGTGTTGTGAGATGCTAGATGTTATATATATTCATTGTGAGTGTTCCTATTGTTGAGATATAGAGACAGGTCTAATATATAACGAGACAGACAGGTAGTGAAGAGATTACTACAGGAGAACCAAGCCTGTAATACAATGAAAGGACATTTATGAATATCTTGATAGATAGACCGAGAGTGCGTTTGACATTTACATTTTGACAGTTGTACATTTTTATAAACACAAAGTTCATATTAATATAATTTCACTTTATCTTTGTTTTGGTAGAATGACACAACACAAGACGGCAGTTATAAACAGACATGATGATATGTTTATTTCTTAGACCGGTCAGACATGATTCTGTATTTCAGGGATTCAAAGTTGTTTACATGGTTAACTTTAAGCCTCCCACTTCCCAGAGGGTTCCTTGACTCTAATGGAGAATCGGTCTGATCTCCTCTGATTTCTCCCACTGAGTGATCTAATTCTCTTCAAACTAACTTCGAACTCTTTTCTCTATTGCGAAATCACACGTATGTCTGGTCAATATGACCACAACTCACGTGTTTCAAACATGCGCGATTGCACGTTTTGAAACCATTTCTGACGACCAAGAAACTCCCCATTGTCTTTGTTGTTTTACAAAGGAATTTAACCTACTTGTTTAATTCTGTAACCTATATTTTTATTATGCATTCTTTCTAGAAATATGAATAGTTCCCAGCCAAATTCTTATTTATTAAATATTTTAACAGAATCAACAATTTAACTAGACATTCAATTTAAACCTATTGTTCTTTAAAACTTATCTACAGTGTTTAATCCCCGATTATTCTAATATCATTTTCATTTAACTAATTCCCTATTTTTTTACATACATGAAAAAGGGACAGCCCTTATCATGTAACAGGTGTAATTGTCTTCCGTTTTCCTGCTTTTCAACTGACTACAATATGGTTGTCTTACAGTCTTACGTAGACAAGTTCCTGATGAGCCGTTCCACTTGTTAAATTTACCGAATTTTCATTACTAACGATACTATATTGTCCAATTTCTACTGTACACTCTTTAACCCTTATCCTCGAGTGACCGCTTGACTTGATAAGTGGTGATGCCTATGTAAAAAAAATATATAAATATGAAATACATGAAAGTTCCCGACTACTATTATTTGCAAAATGTAATAATATTAATTCTTGTTTTTTTTTATATTTAAAAAAACTTTCTCGTAAAATTCCAGAAAACGACGATATCGATGACAACGACGTTGAGCAAAAATAAAATTGTTTTTAATCTGAAAATGTTTTATTTATTTATTTATTTATTTATTTATTAAATGTCATTTTAGGTATCTAATTCCTTCATCGAGGAAGAATAATTCTTACGAAGCTAAGCATCATTTTCGCTGTTTTTAGACGGAGTTATTGTTTTTTGTTACGTTCTCGATAGCCTTTTTGAAGCCTTCAAATTCCTTAAATCCGATGATGCCGATACGCTTATGTGAATAGCTAATCAAATTGATCGGAACGTAATAATGGATTCTTAAGGGAGGGATTAGTATTTACGTAGAGAAGCCGTAATGAGAAAATGTTAAATGTGCGAAATAAGAAAGTTAACACGGACAGCGCTGTTGTGAAAAGTGTGTCTCATGTATAAAAGTTCTCATTCTCGTCCGAGAAAGTAAAAGTTAAAAATGATGCTATATTCTATAAATATGAAGTGTTTGGAGCAGTCACTCTCCTCAGAAAATTGTTAGAGGGATATACGATATTCATTAAAATCGACTTATAATATCCGACAAACATGCATTTAATATTGGCGGATAGTGTGGATCTCTCTCTTTCTCTCTTGTTATATATATATATATATATATATATATATATATATATATATATATATATATATATATATATATATATATCATGCGCTTACATAGGATAATATTTTTGCGAGAGAGCAAAAGCAATCATGATCATCTTTATTGGCACGGTCCAATAAAAATCTCATTTTGTCTTAAAAATCCTTCAGAAAAGGGTTAAATCAAAGGAAATCACAAAGTACAATGTATATTTGAAATTGCTCTTTCCGATACAATAATCAAATCTTTTAAAAAAATTGAATAATAAAGAAAGTACAATCGATATTTCAAAATTCCCTTGTTCAAATTTATTGGCACCGTAATTCTAATGATCGATTGTATGGTCTTAATTACATGCTGTAGTCGTTTATCATAATTTTCTACTAACTTGTAACATTCTTCACCAGTAAATTTAGCCTATCCCTCCTGGCAATAATCCTCTAACTGAGCGAGATTCTTAGGCTTCCTCTCCATTAACCTCAATTTTAAAATTCTCCACAAATTTTCAATAGGATTGAGGTCCGAGCTCTGGGCTGGCCACTCCATACATTGATATTGTTGTCACTAAGCCATTTCTTAGTCAGATTTGCCGAATGTGTTGGGTCATTATCTTGCTTGAAGCACCAACGTCGACTAAGTGACACATCTCTAGCAGAGTCTTTCAGGTTTTAATTCAGGATTTTAACAGATTTTTTACCTTCAGAAGTTGTCCTGGTCCAGTGGCAGCAAAGCATCCCCAAAACATCAACCTGCCTCCGCCGTGCTTCTCAGTTGATATAGTGTTCTTAGTCAGGAAGGCTTCGCCAGATTTCATGTAAACAGAAGAAAAAACACTATTATGGCCGAATATCTCAAATTTCTTTTCATCAGACCATATAACATGTTTCCAGAAGACAGCATCTTTATCAATATAGCGTTTTGCGAACTCTAGCCTTGTTTTCAGAGAGTCTTCCTCGGGCGATATGCTTGCAAACCAGGTCTCTTCAAAACTCTACCAAGTGTGTCTGTAGACACGTTCACTCCAGAGCTTTTCTGTTCCTCTACGATCTCCCCAGCAATTATCCTTGGGTTTTGGTTGACACGTCGAACTATTTTTCACTCTGCTCTCACGGACAGTAACCATTTGCTCCCCGACCTTACAAAATTCATAACGTGAACTTGTGATTTAAACTTCTTTGGTGACTCGAACGGTGGATTTGGGAAGGTTTAGCTTCTTAGAAATCTTATCATAGCTCTTCCCTTTGAAATAACACACTATCACACGCTTCCTTAGGCCCTCCCCGTGTTCCTTAGTCTAAACCATAACGAAAATCCCTTGATTTAAAGTAATTCAAAGCAAACGCCGTCTAAAAAGTATCTGAAAATGAAAAAAATAATATAAAATTAACATTAAATAAGCAAAATAAGGCTACAAAAAGTAACGAAACACTGTCAAACATGAAAATAGTTGTAATTATGTTGGTAATAGATTAAAATAAATATTATATTGGTAATAAATGAAAATAATAATTATACTGGTAATAGATGAAAATAATAATTATACTGGTAATAGATGAAAATAATAATTATACTGGTAATAGATTAAAATAAAAATTATACTGGTAATAGATGAAAATAATAATTATACTTGTAATAGATGAAAATAATAATTATACTGGTAATAGATGAAAATAATAATTATACTGGTAATAGATGAAAATAATAATTATACTGGTAATAGATGAAAATAATAATTACACTGGTAATAGATGAAAATAAAAATTATACTGGTAATAGATTAAAATAATAATTATACTGGTAATAAATGAAAATAATAATTATGTTGGTAATAGATGAAAATTCTAATTATACTGGTAATAGATGAAAATAATAATTATACTGGTAATAAATAAAATAATAATTATACTGGTAATACATGAAAATAATAATTATACTGGTAATAAATGAAAATAATAATTATGTTGGTAATAGATGAAAATAATAATTATACTGGTAATAGATGAAAATAATAATTATACTGGTAATAGATTAAAATAATAATTATACTGGTCATAGATGAAAATAAAAATTATATTGGTAATAGATGAAAATAAAAATTATACTGGTAATAGATGAAAATAATAATTATACTGGTAATAGATGCAAATAATAATTTTACTGGTAATAGATGAAAATAATAATTATACTGGTAATAGATGAAAATAATAATTATACTGGTAATAGATAAAAATAATAATTATACGGTAATAGATGAAAATAATAATTATACTGGTAATAAATGAAATTAATAATTATACTGGTAATAGATGAAAATAATAATTATACTGGTAATAGATGAAAATAATAATTATACTGGTAATAAATGAAAATAGCAATTATACTGGTAATAAATGAAAATAATAATTATACTGGTAATAAATGAAAATCAAAATTATACTGGTAATAGATGAAAATAATAATTATACTGGTAATAGATGAAAATAATAATTATACTGGTAATAAATGAAAATAATAATTATACTGGTAATAAATGAAAATAATAGTTATACTGGTAATAGATGAAAATAATAATTATACTGGTAATAGATGAAAATAATAATTATACTGGTAATAAATGAAAATAATAATTATACTGGTAATAAATGAAAATAATAATTATACTGGTAATAAATGAAAATAATAATTATACTGGTAATAGCTGAAAATAATAATTATACTGGTAATAGATGAAAATAATAATTATACTGGTAATAGATGAAAATAATAATTATGTTGGTAATAGATGAAAATAATAATTATACTGGTAATAGATGAAAATAATAATTATACTGGTAATAGATGAAAATAATAATTATACTGGTAATAAATGAAAATAATAATTATACTGGTAATAAATGAAAATAATAATTATACTTGTAATAGATGAAAATAATAATTATACTGGTAATAGATGAAAATAATAATTATACTGGTGATAGATGAAAATAATAATTATGTTGGTAATAGATGAAAATAATAATTATACTGGTAATAGATGAAAATAATAATTATACTGGTAATAGATGAAAATAATAATTATACTGGTAATAGATGAAAATAATAATTATGTCGGTAATAGATGAAAATAATAATTATACTGGTAATAGATGCAAATAATAAGTATACTGGTAATAGATGAAAATAATAATTATACTGGTAATAGATGAAAATAAAAAGCCGTGCGCCTAATTTTGAACACGATAATTTAGAAATTTTGTTTGTAATTTTTTTAGTATTCAATTCCTTTGAAATCCAATTGTTGCATCGGAAAAAGCAGTTCAAAATACATATGATACTACATAATAACCTTTGATTCCGACCATTTTTCTGAGATTTTATTAAAAAATATAATTTTTATTGGATCGTGCCAATAAATATGACTGTATATATATATATATATATATATATATATATATATATATATATATATATATATTAATTTTATTTATACAAACATTAATGGCTACATATGTGTATACATGTTTCTGTAATCACCCACGTTGGGGGATTACGTCTTCAGGCCAAGAATTACTGTCAAAAGTGACATTTCCACCAAATACATTTTTCTATTTCGTTTAGCAAGTTAAAATACAACCTGCGTGGGAGTAAAAAAAAAAAAAAAAAAAAAAAAAAAAAACGGTAAAAGGATGAGTGAGGTCTTTGAAGATAATAAACATCTTTTTTCTTTTCCCCTTCCCCCATCCAACCTAACTTTTGTTTTTTATGGCATAGGGTACTTGAGAGTTTTGTTTTCTTGTCTTAGAGTCTGTAAGTTAATAACCTTAGCTATGGTCAACTAAGTACTGACCGGTGCCTTTTAATCTACCTCCACCCACACATACATGCAACACACATCTAACACACACATACACAGACACCGCCACACACACACACACACACACACACACACACACACACACACACAAACACACACATTAATACATATATTCAAAAGCGAATCCATGCTGAACGCTCTTTGTTTTATTTACTGAAACTAGACAATAATTCTGAAACTACGTAGAAATAAAGTAAAAATTACATTAAGGTAAATAAAACAAAACAAAAATAAATAAAATTAAATAAAAATAAATAAATAAGAATAAAAATAAAATTAAATTAAAATAAATAATCCAACAAAATATGAATAAATATAAAACCCGAAAGTTATCTAAACCTCACATGTACCTATATGCATATATCAATACACTTATAAATGTCTACATTTATCTACACCCGCGCATATATACACACACATTACAGACATACAGAGACAAATAATAGTATTTTTCTTTACTTATGTAGCGTGGTAACCTCTTCGTATATGCAATATTATGCTACCCCACTCCAGACGGGTGTATATATATATAAATATATAAACACACACACAACACACATACATACATATATATACATATATATATATATATATATATATATATATATATATATACATACCCACACATACATACATACATATATAACATATATATAAACAACATTCGGACATCCATACATTTTTGTAATCAATATTGTTACAACAATTCTATACGAGGCAGCCTATTCTAATAGTTCAGAAATATATATGCATATACATACATCTACATACAATAGACTCAGAGATACATCCACATACAAACATACACACACATATATAGATACAGATATATATATATATAAACATACAAACATACAAACATACATGCATACATACAAATATAGACATATACATATATACATGTATACATGTACCCTGCCACCAAATGATACATCTAAAGTAGAAACAGACATGAATACATTTACTATATAAATTCCCTTTTTCTATCAAATTCCACACGCCTAGTTATGTTTCATGGCCCCATCCGCTTGTTACATTTTCCTAAGTTGTAGGTTTTTTCCGTAAAAAATTTACACTACGTTAAAATTTATATTGAATTCAGCATGAAGTTCATAGGCTTATCCTCATATTTAACAAACATTCTTTGTATGGTAAGGCAGATATACATAAGATGTATCACGATACAATAATAATATATAATGACACATGACAGAAATCAGAGTATTTAGGTTATACAAACCGAGTATATAAGCTTATATATTGTAGTATTTACCTTCATCTTTGTTTATTCACTCTAATATCCTTATTCCCTTTTCTTCCATTAACCCTTCATTCCTTACTTTCTTTCATCTATTTATTTCTTCATTTAAAAATTTTTTTTTTTTTATATTAATAAATTATTTTTCCTACCCGGGTATATAAAGATCATATATCCATACATGCACACACCCAAAAATATCCATATGCATACATTATTACGAGCTTCACTCAAAACGATCTATTACTCATTTGGTTCAAATATACCTTCATACAGGTACTTATTTCGGTTAGTAATACCATAACTGCTCGATGAAGTAGAATATTAAGTTACTTACGTAACCCATACGGGTATGATTATAGTTGCGACCTCACTTATCCTCTTTGTGGGGGGGGTTATTTGATGGGGGCTAGTTGTACTTATAGCTGTTCCAGTCTCCTAATTTAGAGTTCTTAAAGTGCGTGTATTCTGAAATGTTTGCAGGATATAGCAGTTTCTTGTTTTATATTCAATAATTTTTCTCTGTCTTTAAACCTAGTTATCTCAAGTTTTTCTGATAAGCATAATAGACATGGTGAGTTCAATGAGTGGCAAGTATTGACCCTCCTAATAATCTTCCATTCTATACTAGGTGCTTTATTTTCTCTAACTAATTTCCAGTAATATAACGATAAGGAAGTGTCCTTTTCATATGTTTGATTATTCATCGAGCGTGTATGTCCATAGAATCTATTTTCGAAAGTCATTTGGGTACTCCCTATGTAGAATCTTTCGTCCCTTGGGTTCTCCACCGGGAATATCCTAGCTTGGTATACCACCGATCAGGTCAGAGATTCATTTTTATTGGGCATTCCTCAGGCTTTTTACAGTTACATTTATTCACTGCAGTGTTTGCACTAGTATTCTCACCTTCTCTATTAGTCGTCTTTAAAATTCTTCCATTATGCTTTTTTATAATCCTTTCCAAGTTATCACTACATCTATAACTTAATTTTAATGTATTTTTATTAAATATTTTACGTAATATATTATTTGGTGGGAAATGCTTGTTAATAAGTTGTAAAAATTTTGTACCAAGTTTTGTTTTCAACATAATATTAAAGGGGGGTGTGAACCAAATAATTTTCCTACCACGATTTCTAGATCCATTTGTGCTAGTGTTAGTTACTTTATATTTTATCTCTATGTCCTTATACCCACTATTTTTAAGTGCTGTATTATAAATAGCTTTGCAATCATTGAAAGTTACTTCATTAGATGAATTGTTACTTATTCTACTTTCAATAGATAACGGTATATGTTTAATAATGGATGGTGGATGGTTAGACTGCGGGTGTATATAAATAGGATTAGCATTATCCTTTATATATGGTTTATAAGTATTCGAATCCAGATCTAAAGTAACGTAAAGGAAATCAACCTGTTTTAAGTTAGCATTAACTTCTACTTTTAGGCCAAAATTTTTCATGTCCCTATGGATTGCTCTCCTAATCTGATCACATTAAACACTTGTAGCATTCTTCACTATTATCAGCCCATCATCACGATATAGGCCCATGTCCCTTCTATCAATAATATTATCTTTCGTTAAATTATAAATGATATATATATATATATATATATATTCGTGTGTGTTTTCTTTTATATACATTATTTTGTATATTACATTTCTTTTCTTCGTTGCAGATGTATACTTTTAACATTTGTCTGTACTAATCAGTGAGGTTTCATACTTTAAATTTTCATTTCAGAAATTTCTATACTTTTACGGATACTATATTCAATATATATATATGCGTCTGGATAACGTCACATAGGAATGACACAATATAACACACACACATACATATATATATATATAATGTCTAGATAACATCTGAAAGAGATAACACAATAATGCCATGGCATCACGCATTTAAATTGTGTTTCAAGATTGTGAGAAATGATTTAACTTAAATATAGGTGTAAAACATCGCGAAAATACTTCATCACAATAGAATGACATTATATAAAAATAATTACTTTTTCGTCTATTACCTCTGTTGTAATTTACGACATCATCTTTACGTGGCTTAATATCAGTATGATATCGTAAACGATTTCCGCGGAAGTCCAGAAATGTTAAAGTTTAAATCAACCCATAACTAAATAATTTCATGACACACTGGGTACGCCACGAATAAATAAATCATATGATTTTATATATTAATAAACTTTTAAAAGATATTTGCTAACATTTAAGTCCAATCAGATTATTACATTACAGTTACAATGAGTAAAATGAAGTTACTGTTTAAATTCTCGAAACAATTAAAATTTTATTTTGTTATTATTGCTTTTAGCGTGATGATAAAGCATTGCTATTTGATGGGAAAATACGGTTCCAGCAAAGCAGTGGTTTGATAAAGATTTTTTTCAACACGTGTCTATAGAAAGCAATGATATAGTAGTGTGTAATTTATTGTAGTGTAATGAAAGTAAAAAAAAGAAAACATAATCAAGCTTTATTCAACTAAATTTCACATAATTATTTAAAATGAGGCAAGAGGCCAAACGAGTATACATCTCCATATATGATAATTTGATTGCAGAAACTTCTCTCTAGGTCAAAGTTAACAAAGTTTGCTCCTAGAGATGCCACATAGTAATTTATTATGTCTAGAATATTAGCCACTACCTTATGTAACTTTTGAATACCATCTTACACACATTTATTCGTTATATTAAAATCCTACATTACATCCTAGGAGCAACATCATCACCACCTATAGTGGAAGTAGTTGCTATTTTTCCCTCTAAATAAAAAGTATTCTACCGCTCCCAATCAACATCGGGATGTATTCTGCATTTTGGTCAGATATGGAGTTGCACGTTTATTATGCGGCTCATATACTTATATGCATAACACAATTTTTCATTTCCCCGCTTCCAAAAATAATGATTTTCCCCTTCTCACATTCAAGCAAGTCACAAGTTCTGTAATTCCAGAGTGTAAATCTTCCTACAAAAACGAACGCTCCAGACATTTACAAACATAGCGTTCTCTCTATGCAATCATTTTAAATAAAATATCCTAATTTAAAACATATTAACACATCGAAACATGTTCATAAGCCAGGTCTGCTTACATATTTACATTACGTATGCATGTAAACTTTTCTTATACAGTTACGCTTGTGTGCAACATCTTTTGAGTTTACATACACCGTACATACTGTTTTCCGACAAATCGTCACATGCTGATAGCCACTATTTCTTCATTTTCTAAAAGGAAGATAAACCTTTCTTGTTTATTGAATCATGATTGACGAATTTTCTTTCTTTATATCTGAATTTAAAAATCTAAAACAACCGATTACGCGATTAATAAAGTCCAAACCTGGCTTTTGTGTAATTTAAAAGCCTCTAATCTGTCTAAAACGTTTGATTTCTTGTTCATTTTAAAACATCTAGATAAAACTTTATTTTTTTATTAATATATGCAACTGACAATCATTCTTTCTGTATATGTTAAGTTAAACGATTACGCGATTACTACAATCAATACCCGAATTTTGTGTGATTGGAAAGCCTTTAAATGGTCTATGTGTTTTATTTTATAATTTAAAATTAAACGAATTGATTAATAAAAATAACATTTTGCTTTATTTACATAGTAAGTATTGTTCTCAAAAAGAAATAATGAAGTTTTACAATGATTGCATGTGTTTTTTTTATAATTTAAATGCCAAAACATTGGACAATAAAAATAAAATGTTCGTTTTATTTTAGAGTATATTAAATTCTGTTTACATTAAGCGAGTTACCGGTGTCTAGCGAACGAGATCCTTTCAGTGATCACATAGTTCGAGTATATTTGTATAACTAAACAGCAACTCTTACGGGCGTTATTTCGAACGTCTTAACGTTGTAAGCTCCCTGTTGGCCAGTCGACTAAAATGTCGTCGTTTTTTTTACACCTCCTTTCTCTCTTAGCGTTATACGTTCGAGCCTACCTACTACGATTATTTCTTGCGCTCGAAGGGGTACTCGCTGCTACTTACATTTTTAAGGGTTTGCTTTATTTTTTTTTCTTATGGATCGCACAGGTAATAACTATTAATAAATGTTGCCTTTTTATTTTTAACGCAAATAGGTCACAAACCAAAGTAAATTGTCTTTTTCTTATTTCCCCAATTCCTTTTTCTTTCGGGTATATATATATTGAAAAATGTTTGTGCGTAATTTAAACACTTTTAACTAATATTAAATGTTTTGTTTTTATTTTTACACGAAAGTAGTTTACAAAGTATAATAAATTGTTTTTGCCTAAATTTCCTCCATTTTATTTCCTTTTACGTATATATATTAAAATATGTCTGCGAACAATATCTCTTTCAAAATTATATAAAAAATATGTTTATGTTGTTTTACACTTAAAATTAAAAAGGTTTACAGTGTTTCAAATTATAAAGTGTTCTATTCATGTTGTTTATAATATACACAAACTTCTGCGTATAGTGTTTAAAATAAATAATAATTGTTTATTATTTAAAGAAAACGTTCAATTTATATTGTTTCTTTTTTCTGCTTATTTAAAAGTATCACTTTCTTAACTACCGTTAACATGTTTACACAGTAACGTATAGGTGGCTACAGGAATTTAGTTCCTTTTCAGTAATAGAGGGCTCGAGAGTATTTTACCACCTAAGTTTCAATCTTGCCACAAAATTACCATACCCTGAACCATACCCTGCCCGCCAGAATATTTTGCTACCTAGACTCCAGTCTTGCAAAAAACAGCATACCATGAAGTTCAAATCCTATCACTTCAAAGTGGGTGTCGTGTTCATTAAAACAACAATGACCCGACAGATTAGTACGGCACGAACCAAATGACACTGCAACCACCAACTTTTGTGGTCCGTTTATAGTATTTGCGCGTAGGAATCCTAACAGCGAGTAGTATATTTCGGGTAAATTTTGTTATAATAGGGGTGTCTATTCCGAAAGCCGTTCTAAACATAGGGGAGTTGGGGGGGGGTTCCATCCCACATATCGTTCTTAACATTAGAAGGTTGGGGGTGTCTATTCCGAAAGCTGTTCTTAATATTAGGATGTTGGGGGTTGGGCAATAAGAAAATATCAGCCGTATTTAATGATTTTATGCGGGAGGGGGGCATGTTAACATCTGCCAAGTCGATTAAATCCGGTATTTATCCCAAAATAATATATACAAACTCGTTTTTGTCGTTTGTAAATTAAAGTTGCGTTGGATAGCAGCATATCAGAAGGCAGTTTATTTATCATTTCGCATAAACATTTGTCAATTAGATATATCAGTTCAAAGTATGTGCCGTGTTAATAAAAACAACAATGATCGATGATTCAGAGCGCTGTTTGTAAGTAGGTCAACGCAACAAAAAGGAGGTTTCTCCATCAATATGTAAAACATGACTTAGTAGTAAAATTGACAGGCAGCCTAGGCAACAGCAGGTAAAATCAACAAAATATCAAAGACACAAACGGTCGCCGTATTTTAGGATGCGTAAGTTATATTATTTACTGATTATATTAAAAAAGAACAACAATATCGAAATGATCTGGGTTTGTTTTTAATAGAAATCGCCAAAAACTGCATAAACGAAAACAATAGATTATTTCACAAGTCGTTTGTAACAATGGCAAAACTATGAAGTAACCATAATTTGATCGAAACCATTAACTAATTATATATTGTCAGCCCATCTTGTTATGCATGCAATGTCATTAGCTGATTCCAACATAGTGCTTCAGTGCTATTACTCTTTCTCCCAGAACAAGGTGACGTAATGACCGGCAGATAATAAATTCTCGTAACTTAGTTACAATCGTGTCGAGCGAGTTTGTCTGTGCTGGACTCTCGCCTGTCACATTTTCTATTCTTTTTAGAACACTTCTTACTCAAAAGAAGCATTAGTTAAATATGTGGTAGTTGATCTACACGTCACACAATTTATAGAGTCATGTAAAACATTTTGCATGACAAACTGGCGAACACAAGAGCTTAATTATATAAAAAAAAATATCACCAGTATTTATGTTTTTTTTTCTTAATACTTTTTTTTCTGTTTCTTTCTATACTGTTGTTTGTACTTTTATATTTTTAAGATATTTTTTTTTTCAATTTTTGCTTCAATTTCTTATTCGTTAATATTTGAATAGTTATTTATTTTTGTTCCGCTCGAACTGAAGTGCTTGAAAACTTCATTATCAATTGGTTTGAGTTTGATTGTCCAGACATTTTATAATTTGGCGTGAGACTTTAATTATAGCCAAGGCGAAAAGTGTAGAATTTTAATTCGCTTCTCAAATGAAATTTATTTTAGTAGACTTGACGTATCTGAGTGTTGAAAATTTGAATGCTACTCGGTCAACGCCAGTGCATAAAGCAGTGGTAATGTGTTAAACGTATTGTTTTATGAAAACGGCCGCAGACACGGCGTTTAAGAAAATGCGACTAGAGTAAATAACCTTCCAGAATTTATTGATCTCCACAACGAAGCGATGGGGGTTTTCTGATTGTCAATTGAATTTATATCGATGGAGCACCAGAACAGCATGTTTGTTTGAACATATTCCGTAGAAACGCTTCTAAAGCAAGCACATAAATGCAGCATAAATGCGACGGGGGAACAGTGGATGAGACTTGGTGTACACTGTGGGATCTACTAGATTGAACATTTTTTTTACAACTTGTCTAAGGAGGATATATTGCTGCACCAGTCCAGGTGCGACAACAATGTACCAAGCGGTTTGTACTTTTGATGGAAATCACTCCGGACAAATGATGAAACTACTTGATTTATAATGCTAAGAACTAACGCTTGAAGAGAAGAACTAAGAAGCGGTAAGGGTCATACGGCTAAATTTGAACAGAAAACCAGCAGCTACGGCTTCTTTATCAAAAACATTGATTAAGGAATGGAAAGAGTAAAGGATAACGAACCTTGCAAGCCTTATTATTAGTTAAGCCTTTAAAAGGATCAATTAGAAGTACTAATCACCTCAGTTGTTATGGGAAAATCTTGTGAGCGAACCCTTATTATTATTATTATTATTATTATTATTATTATTATTGGCTCACAAGGAGCTTTCACACAGGTCATCAAATATCTCGCTTTGCAAACAACACGTGTCGTTCCTTGGAAGCTAAATGGCAACAAATCTCCCCAGGTTTTCAGTAGTCTCCACCTCTTTCGGTAACATTTGCAAATGAATTTGCGTTATCACAACAGCCGCTTGCCATTGATTTCTCGCTATCAGCGGCCATTGGTCTCCACTGGAAGTTGAATGGCAATAAGCCCCCCCCCCAGATCCCAGTTTTCTTCGCACTTGTCTAGCGAACGTCTGGTCAGAGCTCTCTTCTCAGTCTTACCGTCCGCTCAACCCTTCTAGAGTATTTAGTATCATATTTTGGGGAAGCGGTAATGGGGCTGTGGATGGGGCTACACTCATAGATATTCAGCTTCAATATTCTTAGTTTCATTTAACACTTTTTCATGTTTTGCTTCTGCGGTAGATTGTTTCGCCCGCTCCTGTATCTCATGTTTTTAGTTCCCCCATTCAAGGGGTTTCCTTAATATTTTCAGCTGTTTTCATTTTTATTATTCGATGTATCTTTCCTGCCATTCCTCTGATTCCAATTTCTCCCATTCTTTGTTCAAATTTTATTTATTTATTTATTTATTTATTATTATTATTATCATTATCATTATTATTATTATTATTATTATTATTGGTATTAATAATAGTAGTAGTGATAGTAGTAGCAGCAGCAGTAATAGCAACATATAAAACTTTTAGTCGTGTATATCATGATGAACGAACATGCTACACTTCTCCAAATAAGGACCTAATGTCTGGGAGGATGCTATTTTTGACTGTTGGAAAACTGCTTCTGTGGTAACAGTTTACAAAAACTCTGGCGAAAGAACTGACCCATTAAATTATCGTTCAATTACCCTCCCCTCTCTTTTCGCCAAAATATTTGAGTCCTGAATTAATCAAGCACTAGTCTACCACCTTACAGCCGCTAAACTTCTGTCAGACCACCAATATGGATTTAGGCAAGCTCGTTCTACTTCAGATAATCTACGTTTATACCAAGCAGTTGATAAGGCAGGGGAGGAGAGGGCAATAGTCCTAGATATATCCAAGTCTTTTGACAAATTATGGCACGATGGTCTTCTTATGAAAATAAAATCCTATGGTATTACTGGAGGAATGCTTAGCGTAATTAGATGCTTCTTAAATGAGAGAAGAAATCCAGGTTGTCCTCGATGGGCGTACGTCCAAAAAATTTGATATAAATGCGGGTGTACCTAAGGGATCGATCCTTGGACCTTTATTATTTTTATAATTGACTTACCTGATAAAATTGTCTCTGAGATAGGTATATTTGCCGACGACGCCACGCTTTATAACAGACACGTGGGAGAATATTAATGAGCACATATCTAAGATAATGGCTGAAACTCTCGAGGAAGACCTTGTCTGTAGTGGAATGGGGTCGAACATGGATGGTAACGTTCAGCATTGCCAAGACAAAGCTCATTTCCTTTAATAATTACATGACATCTTACCAACGACCAATAGCTATGGTTAGAGATACTTTACTTGAGAGCACTTCGTTCAAGCACCTTGGCTTAAAGTTCACAGGACACATTTGTTGGAATAGATACATTGAGATAATTGCTAAGGCTGCTGCAAAGAAGGTGGGCTCTCTCTATCGTGCTAGAAAGTTACTTACGCCTGAAAGTATCCTGTACCTCTATAAAGCCACCATATGCCCATGTATGGAGTACTGCTGCCACATCTTAGTTGGTACATCTGCTATTAGTCTCTCGCTCCTGGACAGGATCCAAAAGAGAGTCGCCAACCTAATAGATCTCGAATTGTAATCTAAACTTCAGCCCCTGTCCCACCGACGAAATGTTGCATCCCCATGCCTGTTTTACAAGTATTTTAACGGTGGATGCCCTGGCGAACTACAAGCCCTTGTACCCCACTCGACGAAAATACCCCCGACAAACCCGACAAGCAGCGACGTCCCATCCCTACACAGTTGAGATCCCTAGATGTAAGAAAGCCTTTTACTCTAACAGCTTCTTCCCCAGAACTGTAAGACTTTGGTATTCTCTTCCGGTTCCTGCTTCCCCAACTGTACTGACATGCAGAAGTTAAAGAGTAATATGAACAGACATCTTGCTGCTAAACTCTCTACATAATACCCCTGCAACTTAGGTCCCTGATAGTAGCCTCCTACATCAAAGTGGCAATGTGCCTTGTTTGATGTGAAAATGTAAGAAAAAAAGGAATAGGTATGATTGAGAAAAAAGTAAGATTGCGAGGGAATATATACTACCCTATACCAAAAGTGAACAAAATGTCCGGTAAGATGGTCTCACAGCCACAGAATAGAAACTGCCGTGCATCTAAAAGGGGAAAGTGTTGCCTTTGATAATAATCGAGTGAAAGCAAAAGAGATGAAAACTAGTTCTCCTAAAAAAAGATGTAATGCGTAGAAGAGTATTATCATGACCACAGAACATATATTACGCTAGCCCTTCCTAATAAAAGAGGAGGTAATTCGTAGGAGGGTGGTATTATGGAAACAGAATAGATATTACATTATTTCAATTACAGACTCGAAAATGAAAGGAAATGCAAATAGTATAATAAAATATACAATAAACTGAAATAATCTGAACATTAAAATACAATGCAAGAGAACAATACCAATATATTTTTTATTACATTTTCACTCCAAACAAGGCACAGTGCCACTTTGCTGTACGGGCATACTATCAGAGACATGAGTTGCAGGAATACTATGCAGGGAATGAAGCAGCAAGATGCCTGTCAACATTACACTTGAACTTTCTTACATCTAGAGATCTCTACTGTGTAAAGGTGCGACTTTGCTGCTTGTCGGGTTTGTCGGGGGTATTTACGTCGAGGAGATAAAAAGGGCTAGTAGTTCGTCCGAGCATGTTCCGTCAAAATGCTTGTTGAATAAGAGGGATGCCAAATGTCGTCGATGGGACAAATGCTGAAGCTTAGAGGACAGTTCAGAACGTATCAGGTTGGCGACTCTCTTTTGATTCCTGTCCAGGAATTAGAGACTAATAGCAGATGCACCAGCTCAAATGTGACAACAATACTCCATCCACTGTCAAATGGTGGCCTTGTTGAACGGATACTTTCAGGCATAAAAAACTTTATAGCAAGGTAGATAAAGCCCATTTTGTTCGCAGCTGCCTTTAGCTATTGCAATTGTATTTACATTATGTTTCTTGTAATTATTGAATAAAACAGGCTTAGTCTTGGCAGTAGTGAATGTGACCATTTCTGTCTCCATTTCACTAAATATTGGAAGTCTTCCTCTAGTGTTTTTGCCATTTTCTTAGATATGTGTTCATTCGTTTTCCCCTCGTGTCTTTTATAGAGTGTGGTGTCATCAGCAAATATACCCATCTCAGAGACAATTTTATCAGGTAGGTCGTTTATAAATATTAGGAATAATAAAAGTCCGAGGATCGACCCCTAAGGTACACTCGCATTTATATCATATTGTGTAGATGTATGACTGTCGAGGAAAAGCTGGATTGTTCTCTTATTTAAAAAGGATTTTATTATATCAAGTAGTCTTAAGTATTCATCTAGTGATACCGTATGATCTGATTTTCCCGAGATGACCATCATGACATACTCTGTCAAAAGCCGTAGATACATCTATAACAATTTACTTGAAATCATACATATATATTACATATATACAGACAGCAACGACGAAATAAGCAAATTATTAATGGAAGTTTAGCATTATCTATCTGTCGGACGGAAAAACGATCATATGAATTCTATTTAGTTGCTTTTGTTGTTTTGTTTCATGACATATCAAACCTTCTTTCGTTATTTAATGCCGAATCGAGTTATTTTTGGAAATGGTATTCATGTTGCATCTAGTTATTTTGTAAGTTTTAATTCTTTAAGCTCTTGGTATCTTCAATTGCAAGTTTGTAGTGTTTGGTTAGGTTGGTTTATAGTGGATTTTATCGTGTTTGTGCCTTGCCATGTAGAACATGAATGAGTTTTGTAGTGGGAGAGGGAAAGGGGGTTCAATATTAATGTTAGGTACATTTGAAGTTAGGAAACCAGTCAGGAAGTGGGGGAGATAGAAAGAGAAAAAGGGATTAGGAAGAAGGAAATGGGAGGTATTGTTTTGTTTTTGGTTTAGCCGAACATAATTTAGTTTTGCAAAAGGAAGTAGAAAAACATAAACCATTAATGTAAGGTGCATTTCGTCTCAGAGAGCTGTGAATTCTATTAATAGAAATCATATAGACAAATAAACCATACCAAATCTTCATTAACAAGAGAGTACAATTGTTGTTGTTGCTGTTGGCATATATATATATATATATATATATATATATATATATATATATATATATATATTATATATACGTAGTTTATAGTTCAATTTCAAGTAAATCTGCTGTAAATGCGAAAAAAAAACGAGATGATGAACAAAGAACAGTAATTGTACGTGTTGTTCCTACTAAAACAGAAAGTATACCGAAACAATAAACAAGACTCTTCAAAGTAGCTTTTATATTTATATCTTTTCAATACTGTTTTTCGAAAAAGGGCAGTCAAAAATTAGTATGCATGTGGAATGCTTCAAAACAGCCGAAATTTGATGAATATTTATGAATTGAAATCCTAATACCAGTAATTCTATCGACATCGGTGTTATATGCATCTTCATAAAGGACTTCCCGATTAGTTTGCGTAAAAATTAGTCTAAACAAAGCGCACATAAAAAAAATCTCGCAGTAGAATTTGCTGCTTGGTTTTAGTGTATTATATAGCTCTTTAAAAAGCTCGCAAATAACAAAATGCCAATGTTTAATACTTTATGTTAACAAATATTGACGGGAAATCATAGCATACAAAATGAAACTGTTTAAAAGATAAATAAATAAGAGTATATTAATTTGGCAATGTTAAAATTTGGTCATCTGTGTTCTATAAAGTAAATATATTGTAAATTGGACTATTTGTACTTGTGAACCACCGCTTATCAAGGTCCAAGGCCAACTCAAGGATAAGAGTTAATAAGTTTTTTAGGTGCACGGTGAGAAAACTGACTCTTGTTGAAACTTTGCAGATTTTGATTATTTAAGAGGAGGCGTAACAACAATTTGTAAACAGTGCACTTTAAAATTACCGCCTGTTCAGTTTGTTGAGGAAAAGTATCGAGGTATTGCATTCCTGAAACGAATAGTTCTTGGAGTGAAAGTCAGCTCATGGAAGTTCCGTTTCAGTACAGATCAAGAAAGTACACTTATTTACAGCAGTTGATTGTAGTCAGATATTGTTTTGCTATGCATGGTTTATATACGAGATAAGAGATTTGAGCTGATCCGAGGACTTACTATAAAATTAACGCTAACGAGAACTTACCATAAAAATAACGCTATAGCAGAGAAATACTAACTACGTCTCTTCAATGGAAAAGAGACCGTGGGGAACATAGGAAGATATCGTCTACTCGATTTTGAAGTCGTGCATGGGCTCTATGAAGGCATGAAAAATGTGTTCGAATCGGCAACTTTCTAAACTATAGTACGCTGGTCTAGAAAAATATCAAATGATAAATTAAAAAAAAAATACGTTCCTGCATTTTTGTGATGAGCATTGACTATTCGTATTATTTAGAATCTTAGGACTATTGTTCTCATCTTGAGTGCCATTTTCACAACGTTTCGGTAGATGTAACCTTCGACCTTTTTCAGATGTCTCTTGTGGAGCTCGGCAAAGTTTCTGTTGAACTCGGAAATTTTAGACGGGGGTAGCATGATCTCATTTTGTCAGCCATTACTGGGTAGAGATCGCAGATAATTCGCAATTGTATTTTTCAGTCGCTCACACTTGAACCTGTAACCTTTAGGCGAATATCACTTTAAGAATTTAGTTTTCCAAGTACTCAAACCACTGCGCCACGAATCTTACGAAACGCAGTGGAAATGACTCTCACTATGAGAACGGCAGTCTGTAGTTCTGAAATAATACGTCAAAAAAGGCATATTTATTTATCAAACAAAATACAGAATTTATGACTATGCGGAAATATTTAATGAAATACGCGTTTTCTATTAAAACTCTAATTAAATTTTCACGTTGTCTTTTCTTTTCGTACGCACACCATTCAAAATTAATGAACAACACAGACACATATACAAATAAGAATAGTGAAATAAAAAAATGGGTATCCATGTAACAACATAAGCATTGAAACGTGTCAATAAACAAAAACATCAGTTAAAGTATATTGCAATGAAAGAAAATTAAATTAACACGGATAGATAACTCTGATCTCTATTCTATGAATTATAGATTTTTTTTCAGTTACAGGTTACGTGTTAAACTTACATAAACAAAAAATACATGCAGAGCTATACTGTTTTCTATTCTCCATGGAGAGTTCGTTGTGTTAATCGATAAACTATGTGTTTAGTGATCAGTTTTAGAATTCGCTATGAATACACTACTTAAGTCTAGTTACACTAACAAAGAAACAACTGCCAGTGGATTGCTGTATTTTATATTTATCCATATATACGTATAGATTAAATTATAATTAAAGATGAAAAACAATTGTTTCAATTCGGAGTGCAGCACTACAAGAACAAATACTATCTATATCTATATAAGAATATTATCTATCTATCTATCTATCTATCTATCTATCACAAGGACTATGTGTGCAGAACAATTCTGTCAATCTATATATCTATAGATACGATTATTTTTATGAGCATATATATCTTATGCGAATCTTTATTTTTGAAACTTGATCAGGTTGTTTTAAATCCATCTAAAATAATATTAACATAACTACTATTCTGTTTATATAATCATATAATGGTACAAAAATATAATGTTCACTTTAGCGAGACGAATACATGAGCAGATCTAGCAAGCTTATTGATTTGACTCGAAAATGACCCATATATATATATATATATATATATATATATATATGAGTGTGTGTGTGCGTGTATGTATCCTAGTGAATTAAAAATGCCTTCAGATACACACTTGCAAATTTCTACGTCACTGACGCGGTACATACAGCGTCCAACCTTCTTAAATTGTTACCCATCTAGCATTGGCCAGGCTCATATATATATATATATATATATATATCGTTCGTGGTGCCCCTAAATCTGGTCGTCCTAGAGTTACTTCTTACAAGGTAGAGAATTGAAACAGCTCCCCAAATCCAACAGCAATGTCCTTAACCCCCCCCTCAAAAAAAAATAAAACTGCTCTCTTTCTACAGTTAAGAACAGGTTGAAGGAATTTCATTTGCGAGACTGTCTTTCAAGACACAAGCTAATGATTTATGTAAAGAATAGAATGCGCCGTCTGGATTTCGTCAGACGAAATTAAGATCATGACTCTTCATATTAGTCGAAAGTGATTTTTAGCGACTAAAGTAAATTTAATAGGCTAGGCACTGATGGTGGGCGGTACATCCGTCGAAGGAAGGATGAAGAATTTTTTCCCAAGTGCACAGTTTCTACGCTGCGAGGTAATGGAGGTTCAGTTTTGGTGTGCGTCCTTATTAGTGGCAATGGTCCAGGACTATAATTCGCTTGCAAGGTCAAATTAATTATTTGTAAGGTTGATGGTCTACCATAAGTGAGTTAATATCAAGTACCAAAAATTGCAGAAAAAAAATTATCGCATTTTTTGTTAACTGCGCAGTAATTTATCGATGTTTTCTTTTCTTCGTATCAATTCTTCAAACCATTTCCTATTTAATGGTATATTAGCAATATTTGCCACACTAAAAGAAAATTATTAATTTATTATTCAAAGATGTGAATGTAGTATTTTTCGTAAAAAATAATGAAAATATATATTTTTTGCTAATCTGAAAGATAATTGATATTATTAACATATTCAACAAATTTCACACTTTAAAGAAGATGAAAAATTAAACATATTTAAATTTCAGATTTTCAACCTTAAAGTTTTATCTACAATTTTTATCCTCTCCACAATACAATATATTTTGCTCAGTTTCGGCCGGTTATTTTAAGCATATTTATAACCACAGATAAGAAAGGGGGTTCTGTAAGCAATATATATATATATATATATATATATATATATATATATATATATATATATATACCGATTATTAAAAAGGTACATCCTTCTTTGGTATTGCTGGAATAAATACTATTGAACCTCTTACCGCAGTTGAAGAAGTATTGAATATTATTAGAATAGATCAGCCGAATGTAAATAAAGATGAATAAAGTGCTGTTTTTGTTCACGCGCGTGTGACATGGTTCTAGGCTTAGTAAGTTAGTTAAGTCCAGCTTTTGTGATGAATTCGGAGAGAAATTCTTCCTGCAAATAGAACGCATAATCAGAAATAATAATAATAATAATAATAATAATAATAATAATAATAATAATAATAATAATAATAATAATGGGTGGTACACTGGGAATTGCGTAAACGACTCCATTTTGAGCGTACAGACAAATGGTACAAGCATAAACCTGCAACAGCACTCGAAAACGAGAACCACAAAATCCTATGGGACATGGACATACAGACGGACAAACCCATCCAAGCAAGAAGACCAGATATCGTAATAATTAACAAGAAAGAAAAATCCTGTCTAATCGTGGACTTTGCAGTCCCAGCTGATCACAGGGTGACTATGAAAGAAAAGGAGAAACGAAGCAAATACACAGAGCTAGCCAGAGAGTTAAAAGGGATTTGGATGATGACGAAAGTCCAAATAGTACCGATAATAGTAGGAGCAATAGGAACAATCCCGAAAACCTTCGAAAAAAGAATGTCAGAAATTAGAATGAGAGGAATAACTGCAAAAGTACAACGACTAACGATAATGAAAACGACTGAAATATTAAGGAAAACTCTTGAATTCGGAGAATAATACAAGACAATATAACGAATAAGCGTTACAGGGAATGAAGAACATCGAAACTGCATATTTACAAGTTCTACACCCCCAATCATGTACTCCCCCCCATTGTTTCATCACCGATCCCCCCCCCCCCAAAAAAAATGATACCAAAGGGCCGAGAAGGGTCAATAAGGACTGAAAGACCGAGGAACGAGCGCCAACCAGACCTCGGCTGGACAAGCGCAAAGAGAACTGGGACCTTGGGGAGGCTGAGTGCCACTCAAATTCCAGCATAAACCAATGGCAACTACCAGCGAGAAATCAATAGTAAGCGGCTGTTGCGATGATGCAAATTCATTTGCAAATGCTATCGAAGGAGGTGGAGAGGTCTGGACGTCTGGGGAGACTTGTTGTCACTCAGCTTCCAGAGAATACCACAGGTCTTCAATCAGATCGTTTGTTGAATTGTGTGAAAGCTCCATGTGAGCCAATAATAATAATAATAATAATAATAATAATAATGTTTTACTATTGAATTTTTATTTTATTTAATCTTATTATTTAATTTATCTATCTCTTTATTCCCACGCATTGATAAAACCTGTCTTAATTCTTGCTCATTTGTGGGGAGCAAGGGACGGAATTATTCAATGTTACTCTTTTGTGCTTATTCAAAAGTTAAATTTTATACATTTCGTAAAACACAAAGTACTAAAAACGCGAAGGAAACCGATCCTGAGTGCCGAAAGGTACCTATTTCCCAGTTTTTATCAGAAGCGTTGCGAAAAATTTTATCAATTTGTGTGTGCGTGTGTTTCTGCCTATGCGTGTCGTATTCTTTTATTGCTCCATGTATGTACGTGTGATATGCCACCTTATCTCTCTAGGTAAGTGATAAACACAATCTCTTTTTTTTACAGAATCACAAGTAAAACATTTTTGGGTTTAATATTGCCACAAACACCACAATATGAGCAATACCTCAATTAGGTACCTCAAACGTGGGACCATGAATACAGATCTGGGTGTCATGGTCGAGGTGTTATTTCGGTGGCTAGCATGGCGAAACTTATCGGCATCTTATGAATGTTAGCTCGTTCAATTTCAGAAACAAGAATACCAAAACCACTGAACGGTACGCATCGTCCCTAACTAAAATTATTACAATAATACAGACCAAACAAAAAGAACCAACATAACAAGCCCAAAACTTTGATGAATAAATGGACAACAAATGAAAATAAATAATATCACAGAAGCTTATCTAAAGAAATAGTCTATCAGAAACAAATGGGGCATGTCTACTAATTATCATCTATGAAACAAAGGATCGTAGACTAAGCGAAACTTAGCTTGTAAAACAAACCTATCTTAATAATAAGATAGGTTTGCTTTACAAACTAGAACTAATGGAAATACAATAATAGATAAATGACGACTCAACCCAAGAAAATCTACGCAGAAGCCTTGGGTTTGTTTTACTATACACATTAATACGAAAAAGTTGTCAAAAACAAATATATAAGAAAGATTCTTATGGAATGTTGAGATGATCTGCCTCACAAACTTGAAAAAGACAAATGGCGTCAAGCTCGCTATTGAATACGTTTAGTTTGGGGAAATGAGTTCAAACAAAAATTTATACTAAATATTGTTAGAAACCCACTCAATATATGTCAGCCTATGTCGCGGTAACCCGATATCTTATATGTAGAAGACATGCAAAATATAAATGATCTAAATGTGAATAGTGAAAACTACGAAACAACAGTACTAATGGAGATTGAAAGAAAAGCTCAAGTAGAAAACATCTGACGACTTATGAACGAAGAATAAACAAAACGCCCATCCTAAAACAAAAAAAAAACAGGAATGGAGGAAGTGAAAAGTAGAAGCAGAAAAAGTTAATAAGTTCTTCCCATACATCCCAACTGAGACAAATACAGATTTCAACAATTTGATTTATCCAGGTGCCAAGGCGCTAAGTATGAAAATTATTTAAGGAACAAAGGTTGAAAAATAAAATGGACGGACAACATCTGCATGGAAACTCAAACTGGAAAGCTAGAACAACAAACTTAAAAAAGAAGCCACAACGACAAACAGGATGAAACAGAGAAACAGGATAGAGGAACAATACACGTGATAAAATAAAGCAAAATCTAGCAGTAAAGGGAAGAAAGATACAGACGATAAAGATAAAATTAGAACAGTATAGAAAAGCAAGACCATTGGAAACAACAAAGGCTATTTGCATAAATATATAAACGAAGTAAAAAAAAACAGAACAAGTGCGCGTGACAAAAAAAAAAAACTTTACTAAGCAAAATATGGGAAGAGCGACAAAACCACAAGAGAAATGCTGAATGGCTTAACTGCATAAAAGAAGAGTTACATAAAATCAAAGGGCAGAAAATGAAATCGGCAAGGAAACACTCAGCACTAAAAAAAAAATGCCAAACTGAAGAGCACAACATCACGATGGAATACACACATAATGGTTTAAAACTCCAATCCCTGGTCCCCCCTCGCCAATCTTTCACGAAAAACACCCGTCTAGCTGAATCCACTGTGAAAAATTTCCCCCACTCTATATCTGTGCCTAAATCAAAACGCGGATTTCATGAGCAAAGCTTCTTTCTTAGAACTGCACGCCTGTGGAACTCTGTTCCGTCTGCCTGCTTCCCTCCGGACTACAACTTGGATGTCTTCAAGTCTAATGTTAACAAATTCCTAATGAACCGGCCCCCCCTAATTAAACACTTCATAAAATCTCCTCACTAACGTGATGTACTTGCAATAACCCTTATCCCTGAGTGGCTTCCGGGCCTTGATAAGTGGTGATCACTGTGTAAAAAAAAACAAAAAGAAAAAAAAACATCATAGAACATTTTTATTTTTATTTAATTTTCATTCCAAACGAAGCGCAGTGCCACTTTGATGTAAGGGGCTACTATCGGGGACATAAGTTGCAGGGATACTATGTAGGGAGTTGAGCAGCAAGATGTTTGTTTACATCACGCATGAACGTATGCATGTCAGTACAGTTGGAAAAACAGGAACCCGGAAGGGAGTTCCAACGTCTAGCAGTTCTGGGGACGAAACTATTAGAGTAGAAGGCTTTTTTACATCTAGGGATCTCTACTTTGTAGGAGTAGGATTTTTTTGCTTGTCTGGTTTGTCGAGTGTATTTACATTGAAGGGGCACAAAAGCTTGTAGTTCATCGGAGCATTCACTATTAAAATGCTTGTAGAACAAGCGGAGGGATGCAACATTTCGTCGATGGGACAAATGTCGAAGCTTCGATGACAATTCAGAACCTGTCAGGTTGGCGACTCTTTTGAATCCTGTTTAGGAGGGAGAGACTAGCCCAAATGTGACAACAATACTCCATACATAGGCGAATGGTGGCCTTGTAGAAGTACAGGATACTTTCAGGCGTAAGTAACTTTCTAGCACGGTAGAGAGAGCCTACATTTTTCGCAGCGGCCCTGGCAATGCTCTCAACTAATGTTCCCTGTGAACGTTAAGCCGAGGAGGTTGAAAGAAGTACTTCATTGGTGCTTGAGAAAGAAACAATCTTAGTCTTGACAGTATTGAATGTGACCATCCATTTATGTCCCCATTCCACTACAGATTGGAGGTATTTTTCTAGTGTTTCTGCAATTTCCTTAGATATGTGTTCATTTATTTTTCCCTAAATATGTCTTCATGAAGTAGACGTGTTAGAATTAGTTATTCAAGGTAGGACCACACATACAAAAAGACATAGAAAAAAACATCCTCCGCAACTACAGGTCCATAACCTGTTTATCAAGTATTTGGGATATCTTTAAAGCACAAATGAGAGGACAAATTTACCACTCCCTCAATAATCGTGAAGTAATTAGCGAGGAACAAAACGGATTCCCAAAAGGAAAAAGATGAATTCATAGTCTACTATACTAGAAACAAGAACATAGTCATAGCATGGATTAATTACAAGGAAGCATACAACGGGATCCTTCAAGTATGGATTATAAAATGCCTGAGAGTGTGCAAACTACCAGATAAGCTGATAACGCTGATTGTAAATTAAACAATAGAGTCTGGAGACATGTCCTGTCAGCTAAAGGACAATAAATAACTAATAAAAAAATACAAAGAGGTATTTTCAAAGTGGATTCCCTATCACCACTACTGTTTATAACAACCTTGACAATAAAAATATACCAAGGAAATGCACAACCACATACAAGTTAACTAATATAAATGAAAGAATTAAAAATCTAATTTATATGGAATACGTGAAACTTTTCGCAATAAAGAGGAACTAGAGACGCTAATAAACAAAACCAAAACCTTTCACTGGGATATTCAAATATGATTCTGCATGGAAAATTGTGCAGTTATGTATAAGACAGGGCAAACTAGAGGTCACAGGATAAATGGAACTCTTTTTGATTGCAGAAGTGTGTTTTGAACAAATGCATGCGTAACCACGTGGAATTAGTCACGTTTGAAAAACACACTTCTGACGTCATAGACAAATGACAATTCTCCATATAGTTCTATGGGTTCGTAAGTTAGTGTCAATCAGTCGGTCGGACAGGGTTGATCAGTCAAGAGCTGGCATGATCAGAGGAGGGTCCTGAGAAGCGAAGGGGTAGAAGATTAACAATGTAGATACAAGTGAATTCCTTACGTCATTCGACCGGTCGATCCGATGAATAAATAAGTCATCATCATGTTGTGTACGTGTTGTCTTGTGTCGTCATTCAGTTACAACAAGGTAATTGTTATTTTCATTATCTATAATGAACATTGTGCAACCCTTCGAGTATTATGCATCTCCCCTCCTCTGTGTAAAGAACTTGTATACATCTCCAGTCAGTATATATATATGAAGTCCCAAGCATCCCAGAACTGTATAAATGTCATCTCTGTCATCATCACTATCGTTATGTCTGTTCATGACTCCCGTTATATAAGGCCCCAATATGAATCCCTGCGTCATCTCTTCAATATGTACCCCTATACAGCATCTACCTTTTTGGTGCTCGTTTTCAGTGCACCCATACAAGGGCGTGGAAAAAAATTGAATCCTGCGTATACCAACGGAAACAACTAAGGTTCTTAGCTATACGACATACACAAACACAGAAAATAAAAAAAATAGTAAAACATACACTCTCACACGAAATGCCACAAAGAAAAAAACACAATAACAATAATAAAAACACCCATACACTAATATCTATTTAGAAAGGTACGAAAAAACGCTAGACCAGTGTCAAAAGAAAAATAGGAGGAAAAGAATCATATACTTACACACGAAAAAATGTACTTAAAAAAGAGATGATACTCCACAAAAGAAAAAAAAGAACAGTCTTAGATATGAATGACAAAAAAGTAATAGTTGTAAAAATAAGTCACCACGCGTATTTCATTGGTAAATGAAATTATTGTTTTGTTTTGATATACACACACAGACAATGTGGAAATAAGAAAGAAAGAATGAATGAATTTGAGATACATGGAGAAATTTGGGGTCATATATTTGTGATAAAATGTGTGTCAATGTTGAAATTATTGAATTTAATCTGTCAATCAAACTCAAAGTCGCATGTAATTTTAAAGCCCGTATTATGAGAAGAGATGTGCTTTTGTTGCAAAAAGAATTTTGTGTTTATAGTTGAACTTTTCATCTTTCCAGGTGTTTTTTCTAGAAAAAAAGGCAATTTTTAACAGACTTTGTTGTTATTGTTGTTGTTACAGAAAGAAAAATTGTTTGAAAAAAGGTTATAACTGTAACGTTAACTGTGTAATAATAGTAAGATGTAATAATATATTTTTTTAAATGTTTGAACAAATATTGTAAATTGTTTTAAATGTATGTATAATGTTATTGTACATTTCGTCGGGAATATAACTCATAAATACGAAGATAAATTAAAATGAAAGAAACAAGGCATAAGAAAATAAAAATGAGACAATAATTGAGAAAAATTGTTGGCCTAGAAATAAGTTCGAATTTAAGAGAGGGGACAAAAGAAAATTACGTAAACGGGCATTTGGAGAGTTTTTCGGATGTGATAAGCCAAAATAGGGAATGTTTCTTTTTGTTTCCTTTTATTGAGGCATAACATAAATAAAGGAAATGCCAGATAAGAGAGCTTTTTGTTTCCTTTTATTGAGGCATAACATAAATAAAGGAAATGCCATATAAGAGAGCTTCTAATCTAAAATAATTATGGAGTCATTTGGAAAAGGGTTGACTACAGAAGTTTTTTTTGATAGTGTCTGATCTTTCTTAGCCAAGTGTTGTATAGATATAGAGAAAAATGTACTAGAATTTAAAATGCGTACATTTTTTTAAAAGCTGGAAGCAAAGGCATGTTACAAGTAAAGGACGTCCCCTGTTCATGTAAATAAGAAGTATATTTAATAAGTAGAAATGATATTAGGATAAGCCTAGAAACGAACCCTGTACGCAAAGTTAAGATATGGAATGTTAGAGATTAAGGCTATTGTTCATTCTTTTAGGAATCTGAATGTTAAAGATGTCAGTACAATAATAAACAATGAAAATAAAAAATATATTGTTAAAAAATAGGTTAAAAACAGTTTAGTTGAGGATTCTTTTTTATTGCAGAAGTGTGTTTTGGACAAACACATGTATAGCCACGTGAAATTAGTCACGTTTGAAAAACACACTTCTGACGACAAAGACAAAGGACACTTCTCCATGTAGGTCTATGGATTCGTCAGTTAGGGTCAGTAAGTTGGTCGGAGAGGGTTGATCAGCCAAGAGTTGACAAAGTCGAATGGGTAGAAGATTAACATGTAAGTACAAATGAATTCCTGACGTCATTCGACCGGTCGATCCGATAAATAAAGAAGTCATCATCATGTTTTGTGCGTGTTGTCTCGTGTCGTCATTCATTTCCAACAGAAAAGGTAATTATTATTATCATTATCTATAATGAACATTGTGTAAGCCTTCGAGGATTATGCATCTCTCCTCCTCTGTGTAAAGAACTTGTATACAACTCCAGTCAGTATATATATATATATATATATATATATATATATATATATATATATATATATATGAAGTCCCAAGCATCCCAGAACTGTATGTCTTCTCTCCCTTATCATCGCTATCGTAATGCCTGGACATGAATCCTGTTATATAAGGCCCCAATATGAACCGCGCGTCATCTCTCCAATATGCACCCATATACAACGCTAGACCACATACTGAATATCAAGGAGATAGAGAAATACAGTAAATACACGGGACTGGCTATACAGCTGAAAAGAATATCTAACATGAAGAAAGTCATAATAATCGTAGAAGCGCTAACAACAATCCCAGACAGAATTTAAAGCAGAATAGGAGTATTGTAATCAAGGATGGGACTGAGAAGATACAACGAAAATCATAAATAACACTCTTGAATGCGGAGGCTCATACATATGAGCTGCAAACGCCAGCCATCCGCATGGAAAGGGAATGAAACGTAAAGGCGTAAGAACACAACATGGAACTGCAAGTGTATACTTACCCCCTCCCCCCAAAATATAAGTAGGATCTGCATCAACTGATAACATACCAAAAAGTGCAGAAGTTGAGGAGGAGAGAAAGGCTGAAGGGAGAAAGCACTAACCACACCTCCACTAAATGAGTGCGAAGAGCACTGTGGATTTTGAAGAAGCTTATTGTTAACCAAATTCACAAGATGATTAATGATGATTGTGAAGGAGAAGTAAATGTCAAGCGGCTGTTGTGATTATGCAAATTAACTAGCAAAGTTTACTAAAAGAAGTAGAAATTACTGAAAGTCTAGGTAGAATTGTTGTCACCAGGACTCCAGGAAACACAACCGTTTGTTGTTAGTGACCACTCCCTGATGATTACCTATGTGATAACTACAATTGAGTACATTACTACTACTACTACTACTACTACTACTACTACTACTACTACTACTACTACTACTACTAATAATAATAATAATAATAATAATTATTGTCTTGAACACCCATGCAAATTGGACAAGCAAAAATCGGTAGCAGTACTTGAAAATGAGACTAACAAATAAAACATGTATAATAGATAACTTGTCTACGCTAGGAAACTGGATGTCATTATAAATTACAACACAAAAGTTCTGTCACCTCGTACATTTCACCGTTTCAGCAGACCAATATGTGAATACATAGTAGACGTAGAAGCAAATCAAATACACGGAACCGGCTAGAGACGTGAAAGGCTCATGAAAAACGTCAAGGTAAAATCAATAATCGTGGGAGTACTAGGAACAATCCCAAAAATCCTTAAAGAAACGATATAGGATATTCGAATTAGTTAGATGCTAAGAAGGTACAACGGATGACACTAGTGAAAACGGATGACATATTAAGGAAAACCGTTGGATGAAGATACTATTATACATGAGTCACGAAAGCTTAGCGATCATATAGAAACCTCAACAAAAGTAAAACAAAAAATAGAGGAGTATCACATGAAATCAAGAAAACTACAACCATATAATTGTAAGTTAACTTCCTACCCCACGAAATTTTGTAGGGACAGCATCATCTGGGATGCTGAAAATACAAAAGAGAGGAAGCACTAACCAGATCTTCATTGGATTAGTGCGAAGGGGACTAGGACCTTGGAAAGGCTCATTGCCACCAAAATTTCAGTGATGAACAGTCATCATTGGCAACATGAAGTTAATGACAAACGGCTGTTGCGAAGATGAAATTCACTTTTAAAGATTATCGAAAGAGGTGGCGCCTACTGCAAGTTTTCTGATTTTTTTTGTCATCCAGACTCCAGGGAACACACCGGTTGTTGTTAGTGAGCAATCTCTGACCATGACTTGCGTGAAAACTCCTAGTGAGCAACATTGTTAATAATAATTCTCAAGATAAAACTACTGACATAATTCCATGAGTGTATGTGAACATTTAACTAATTGATATAACAAAGCACATATTTTTTAAATTATTTTTGGCGTATGGTATACACTAGTTTATTGAATAACTACTGGCCTTGTATGATAGATCTGCGGTGGCGGCCCTCTAGCGCTGACCCTAATTTTATTCGTCGATATTCTTCATATTTAACTTCGGCTGTAGAGAAGCATATTCGATATTCTTCATATTTGACTTCGGCTGTAGAGAAGCATATTCGATATTCTTCATATTTGACTTCGGCTTCAGAGAAGCAACTTCTTTGGTTTTTGTGGGAAAATAAACTTTAATTCCAACGTACTATTCTACGAGTTTATCTTTTTAACGAATAATTTATAATCCTTCCCAGGAATTTCTAGTCTCGTGCACTTTTTCTACTATCTAATTTTTTCTAACTAGGCTCAATGTTTCCTAAACTGAATTCAGTCACACTTTCACTGTAGACGAGTGCAGATTGTACACTGATATATTTAGTGACCATAATCTGATTGTAACACGTTTGCCATTCTGAAGGGAGATAACTCAATTTCCTGTCATGCGCAAACCGAGAAAATGAACTTAAGTTTTTATCGATTACATTTCTTTGCAAGCGTAGTTTATTATTATTATTATTATTATTATTATTATTATTATTATTATTATTATTATTATTATTGTTTAGATATCTGAATATTTTAATGTATTTATTTATTGTCGATTCGTATTTTTAACTTTTGTTTCGTATAGATAACTGATTATTACATTTGATTTTCTTTTCCATTGCTGTTTGCTTTTTAGTTCGGAAATAACATTTCCATTGCTGTTGAATTATTCTAGACGTGTCCATTCATCTGCGTGAGAAGATTTGTCGCGTTGATTATTGTTTCATCTGATATGTCTACGCATATCTATAATAAACTCTGTCCGTCACACTTCGGGTTGAAAATGCATTTTTATCGTTAAATGGATTTTATTTTATTTTAATCCGTCAATGTATCTATACATAAACCTTTGTTCATTCGGTCGTCGATCACGTTTTGTATTTTACAAAGGAGTCACCACTCAGAGGCAACTCGGCGATGTGGGTTAATGAGTTTACACTAGTCAATTGGACACTATCGTATCAATCGTTAATAGTAAATATTTGGTAAATTTGATTACTCAAGGGGACAGCTAATAAAGAACTTGTTTAGGTTGGACTTGAAGACAACCATATTATAGTCAGCTGGAAAGCAGGTAAACCTAGCAGAATTTCACATACTTGCCGTTCTAAGAAAGTAAGCTTTGTTCATGGAATATACATTTACGTTTAAGCACAGATAAAAAGTGGGAGGAATTAGTGATAGTGGTTTCAGTTAGACGAGTGTTTTTCGTAAAATGTTGGAATCATGGAATGGAGCTCAGACGAGCACTTGCCAGAAAAATAACGATAGAATTGGGACAGGCTTCCAACGTCCCCTGTGTTAAATAGATTACAGAAAAAAAGAAAAAGGAATCCCCTACTAGGCTACCAAGTCTATTTTGAACTCTATAAAGGCAGGATAAGATAATTCTAGCAGATCGTGTCACGACCCGGCAATAGTACTCAATCCTAGAGCGTACTTAGCTCTTATACAGGCAGAGAATTGCATCGGCAGTGAGATATCTACACGAGCGACTTTGATAACGGATTTGATGTACGTGTTCTATTTCAGATTAGGAGAAAAGGTCAGACCATAAAGCTTGCCAACACGTGAAATTTCCTCATGACGAGAGTAATTCATTTCAATTAATGCCAAATGGGGATCAGAGCGTCGATGATGTAAAGGCAGGAGCTTGGTTTTATATGCATTAAAATATACTAACCATCGCTTTCCACATTGCACCACGTGCTCTAGATCAGAACAGAGAGAGTTAGAAAGATTTTAGTCATTTACGGCCTTTGAAGTGTTGCCATAGATAGTAGTGTCATCAACGTAAATGTCTACGAATGATATTAGGATGTTATTTGGGAGATCATTTATGTAGATCAGATGAAGAGGAGGGCCCAGGATGGAGCCCTGAATTACTCCAACATTAATACTGTAGGCTTCTGATGTTTTCCTATCAATCACTACACTTATAACCCTATCAGAAATGATTTAATAATTGAGAATACATTTCCAGCTATACCATGACTGAAGATTTTATCGATTATACCTTTATACTAAACCCTATCAAAGGCCCTTGATATGTCAAAAGCAAGTACTCTAAAACGGAAGAGTATATTTTGAGACAGTTAGATGGATATTTCATTTCGCAACATCTATTTTTGACGTTTCTGAATTTTTGAGATGAGGATTGATTATTCGTATTATTATTTTTTTTATTATTACATTTTCACCCCAAACAAGGCAAATTGCCACTTTGGTGTAGGGGGCTACTATCAGGGGCAACAACTACCGAGGTACTATGTAGGGATTTGGGCAGCAAGGTGTCGGTTCACGTTACACTTGAACTTCTGCACGTCAGTACTGTTGGGGAAGCAGGGACCTGGAATGGAATTCCAGAGTCTAGCGGTTCTGGGGAAGAAACTATTGGAGTAAAAAGATCTTTTACATCTAGGGATCTCTACAGTGTGGGGGTGGGATTTAGCAGCCTGTCGGGTTTGTCGAGGGTACTCACGTCGTATGGGCACAAGTGATTGCAGTTCGTCAGAGCATTCACCACTAAAATACTTGTAGAAAAGGCAGAGGGATGCAACATTTCGTCGATGGGACAGAGGCTGAAGCTTAGATGCCAGTTCAGGGCCTATCAGGTTTGCGACTCTCTTTTGAACCTTGTCAAGGAGCGAGAGACTAGTAGCAGATGCACCAGCCCAGATGTGGCAGCAATACTCCCTACATGGGCGAATGGTGGCCTTATAGAGGTAGAGGATACTTTCGGGTGTTAGTAGTTTTCTAGCACGGTAGAGAGAGCCCACCTTTCTTGCAGCGGCCCTGGCAATGCCTTCAATGTAATTGTTCCAACTCATGTTTCCTGTGAACGTTAGGCCAAGGAGTTTGAAAGATGGACTCTCGGATAAAGAGTCGTTGGCCATTGCTATGGGTGGTAGAGAGGGTTTCTTGTAATTATTGAATGAAACTAGTTTAGTCTTGGCCGCATTGAACGCGACCAACCACTTTTGTCCCCATTCCACTACAGATTGGAGGTCTTCCTCTAGTGTTTCTGCCATTTCTTTAGAAATGTGTTCATTAGTCTTCCTGTCGTGCCTGCCATAGAGTGTAGTGTCATCAGCATATATACCCATCTCAGAGGCAATTTTGTCGGGGAGGTCATTTATGAATATCAGGAACAATAGAGGTCCAAGGATAGAACCCTGGGGCACCCCCGCATTTATATCATATTGTTTAGATGTACGACCGTCGAGGACAACCTGGATTTTCTCTTATCTAAGAAGGATTTAATTATGTTAAGTATTCTACCAGTGATACCGTATGATCTGATTTTACTGAGGAGACCCTCATGCCATACCCTGTCAAAAGTCTTAGATATATCTAGAGCTACCGCTCTGCCCCCTCCAGCTTTGTCCAGTGAATGGTATATACGTTCAGAGATCACAGTTAGGATGTCTGGTGTGGAACGGGCTTGTCTAAATCCATATTGTTTGTCAGTCAGTAGTTTAGCATCTGTAAGATGATGGACTAGAGCATGGTTAATTATAGTCTCAAATATTTGGAGTCATCGACTATTTTTCCCATCTTGAGTATGATTTTCACAACATTGCGTTTGTTTTCTCTTAAAACTGAGTTACAATAAATGAAATCTTGATCGCAGCACATTTCTATATATTTCTAGTACTCTATACATATTTCCATAATATTTGCAAGTTACTGTGCATCATCGCAACATCTGTTTTTAGTCGCGTGCAAGCTACTCTATAAGTCACTCCGTCGGTCGGTCTGTCGGTCGGTCAGTCGGTCTGTCCGTAACACTTTTGTGCTTGGCTTCTTTGGTTAAGATCAAAGGTATGTTGTTAATAGATGCTGTTCTTAGGTTTTGGGCCAAGATAAAAGTGTAGTATCTGGTTTTACTACATGCTGTACCTATGTTTGTAACTTTGTGATATAAAGTGGGGGACCGCTTTTCTGTATGCATTTAATGTAAAATGATCACCTACTTTACAACCAGTTAGTCTCCAAGTCATTTTCCAGATCATTGAAGTTGGTTTTGAAGGATTCCAATTTCATTTATTCCATATTTTTTTAAGCATTCAAGTCATTCCTAATGTCATTCAATTCATCCTTAAGTTCATTAAAGTCATTCTGAGTCATTTACGTTTTATTTATTTAAGTCATTTCAGCCCATTTTTCGGTCATTTTAGTTTATCTTTTAGAATTTCATGTAAATCCTACATTCACGCATTCATTCATTACACGAGAGCACGCGACTAATGGCTATCGACCTTGTTCACTGAAGTATCGCTGGTAAGAACCGTTGGCCTTTTCTTTAATTTGAGTATAAATAAGACTCTGCAAGTAACCAGTTCTCTCGGTACATATCCAGTTGAACACTATTTGATGTTCTTCGTCCTCAGTGTTTTCATTCTCAATAGCTATTCACGGCAGTTGTGTATTTTATCAAACAAAGACGGTGTTATTACATGAATGTTAATATGTTTGTAATTTTACTTTCTGTGTGTAGGTTAGGGATATTCATTTGATTTCTGGCACTGTTATTTGTTGCATTCCGTATTACATTTATTCTTTCTATTTTCTTCTTCTTCTTCTTCTTCTTCTTCTTTTTATTATTATTATTATTATCTTTATTATTATTATTATTAAATATCACTTGGTAACGTCTACTTCGTCTATGCACCTCTATAATACTGTACATAATGTATAACTATCAATTGTATCCGATTTATTTCATAGAAGTTGATATTTTACCTAGAACCTTAGAAGGCAGTTATGTGTTCCGTCAATTTTTTCAAAGTTTTTGCATAAATGACCACATTAGAACAGGTAGGAATCGAACTCGGTTTGCCGATACCACAGCTAACGATGCTATCGATTTTGTTAATCACTGCTCCACTTTCGCATGGGTGAACCTAAAACGTTCACAATGTTGTGAATATCGACTGGTTAATTTGGAAACATTGAAAGAACCCGGGAAAATATCTTATCTTTCTTTTTAATCACACCTTCTATTTGCTGACTTGACACGATGGCGTGCTGTTAATTGTCAGGAAGCTAATTATTCTTGCTGCTTCCAATTCCGCTGATTTGAATCTGACCCGATGACTTACTCAGAGAAGCTTAGAAAATATTCAGTTGTTGTTTGTCCACTTTTTTCCCCATCTTTTTAGTTTTAGTTGAATCTTCTTTTTTTAATATTGTTTTTGTTTCTTTCTCTAAAACTGTTAAGTTGCAGAGATGATTACAGACTTCGGATTGAAAGTTCATACACATGCGCATACGTTCAAAATTGCATTGTGGGATTTATTTTTATTATGAAAGATAGTTCAACCATAAGTTTTACTTCTGAAAAAAATACAGTACATCGTTTGATTATAGTTACTGGCATGACAATGGTGAGATCCCAAATAGGCATCTTAATGAGTACGATGTCATCCTCTTACTATTATAAAATTCATTCTGATCCAGAGTGTTAGTAACAGTCGTCGCTCCACTCATGGGTTAAATAGATGTTGACATGTGTATGAGATTAAATAGCATTTCGTGGTATAAAAAATGTTTGCATCTTTAATCTGCTAGTATAACAAACTGGGTCAATTAATGTTTGTTTCCTATATAATGTTTTATATAGGTTAGTGACAAAAATACACTCTAATCACTATCCTTTAGTTCTGGGATTGAGTTATGTTTGAAATACGTTCAATTTTATTTGTCTTCCTTAGTCATGAGTTATTATTACTCGAACAAATCTTCCACCTCTCATTTATTGTCAGTGTACTCGACCTCTTTCCCGGCATGTTTATTCAAACAATATCTAGTAGTTTTTTTTTAATATAGCATTTGGACAACAAGGACTTATTCAGTTAATTTTCATAGTGTGCCGTATGTAAACTAGATAGACAATAATGGAAGGTATCTTATATATATGTATATATATATATATATATATATATATATATCGGTTTTATGTTTATATATTTGTATGTGCATGGTCCACTCGAAACAACATAACCGATCATTTTAAATTTAAAACAAACCCTATTTACGTAAGAGTTCTTAATGTGAGGTATATATTTCACCTGTTCACCTCAGCATGATGTGACACAAGGTCAGAAATTGGGGATGGAAAGTCAGCAACCCTGATGGAGGGATACCTTGGCCTAGCAAAAATTGCATGGGCATCCCATCGTCATTTCTCAGTAGGAGCGCCTCGGGCAACAAACAATAAACTTGCTCTCTCGAAGACCAGGTGGCAAGGCTTGCACGTAACTCAGTCTGATAAGTACTGAGCTAGTTCCTGGCCCCCGCATCTGTAGGGCTGATTTTCTAGAACGGGTTATTGACTGGTCTTTTCTACGCAAGTCTCCAAGTAACCAAAGCAACAAGGGGACTCATCCTCTTTAATATTATTTTGAGTAATGTGAGGTATATTTTGTTTTAATAAGATTTTTGAAAAAAGGGGAAAGGAGGTGGGGCCATTTGTAAAAATTCGTGCAACTTTTATGGTTTGTGAAATTAAACAGTAGATATTATATTTTCAAATGCATTTTTTTTTTAGTATTTTAAAGATTTTTAGGATTGTTATATGAACAAAATATAACCTTTTAGTAGATTCAAATATTTCAGATTTAAATAAAATTCGATCTATAATCATCCATTACCAATTAAGTCCTGGAACAGGCTTTTTGCTAGTTATACATAAAGGATAATGAAAAATTAATTGTATCTATTATTTATTTTATATCATTAGAAATTCTTAACAGATTATTTAATGTTCACGTCAAATAAAAAATAGTATCAATAGAGGGGGATGGTATGACCCAGCGGCCCATGGGTATTTTAGTAGTATATTAAAACTAATTGTTTATGAGTTTATTAGCTGTTTGGCTGTTACATTTGATTTATTTCCTGTTGTTTGATTTGAAAAAAAATACCATTTGTCAGTTATATCATAACTAAAGAGATCGCATGATTATAACACGATGGTTTCTACATCAATATGTATAGTTCATTTTTAATATTAAATGATAAGCGATGACCAAGTTTAATATTGTAAAAATAATTATCATTGTTAGCTTATTATTCTTTAAACAATTAAAACAAATATGTCTCATTTTTTTATTTGTACTAGTGCACTTATTGATCCATGCTGAAATAATAACGTTATTATTTGAAAAGCCATTCTTAACATGGGGAAGGGAGGGTGTTTTGTACCTATTCTATACTTTAACCTTACAATTGAATAATAAAAAAAACGTATCATAAAACTTTAATTTAACTTGGAAATACGATTTTAAAAAATAGCGAATATGTTTTTATTTACTTATTTCAAATTATAACAATTATTTCTTTCTAAAACCACGCATATTCCCTGTGTTCTTTGCTGTAAAGAAAAACAAACTGTCAGTGCCATACTTTTCATTGTTCTGAAGAATGAATATTCTTCATAACAATGAGACCTGGACGACGAAACACGTGTCAGTGGATAATTATATTTTAAAAATATTATATATATGTGTGTATATATGTATATATATATGTATGTATATATATATATACATATATATATATATAATATCTTATTTTTTCTTGTATTAATATTATTGGAATTTCCCCCATTTTCCTTGTACATATTTGTCAATTATTCCACGGATTTCAGCCTTTTGAATTTTACCGTCATTGGATACTTTACCTTTCACCAGATTATCCATTCACACTATCCTCGAGTGTCTAAGGTCTCTCTGTACAGGGGTTTGTTAGAACAATCTGGCATCAGGATACTTTTTCCATAGAAGTAAACCCTGACCAAATATTCAAAATCACATAGTATTCGCAGCCCAAAAAAAGATCTCCTCACTACGGCTACCCCACAGCTTTTCCGAGGAATGATGCACCTTCTCCAAGTGATTTTACCTCAAGTAATAGCAGAAGCTGGATACTCAACCAGACTAGATAAATTCTAGTCCTGGAATCCAGTAAGACCATGAGACCAACATGAAAGATATACTACAACGTATAAAAATGGTTAATTGGGGAGAGGAAAATTATGTTCTCAACTTCTTTACTAACTCAGTTTTTGAGAACTTAAATGGAACATTCGAATATCTATGTATCTCATATAGACTTCAAGTGTTAGCCCCAGGTTGGGTTCCCCTTGATTTCTGAGAACTTCGACTGAAATAAAATAAAACAAAAAAAAGTGAAATCACCCTTTTCTTCACCATATTCCCTCTGCTTCACTATTTTTTTCAAGTAAAATCTTTGACTTACTTGCTAATACCTACCCTCTGATTAGAAGGAAAGTATTTCTTCAAAACTCCGCGGATTAAGGACTATCCACTTATTAAGTGTTTCCTTTTCAGATTAAATATATTTTTAATTCTTTTTCAAAGTGTTTTTAACATGTTTATTAAGTATTTGCTCTTATATATATATATATATACATATATATTATATATTTATATATATATATTATATTATATATATATATTTATATATATATATTATATATATTATATATATACATATATATATATATATATATATATATATATATATATATATATATAAATTAGAAATAATTGAAACCGGTTATACCATATCTTCAGATAATAAAATGTCCATAATTTATTGTTGTTTTTATTATTTGTACTATTCTGCGTTCCCGGCGTTGCCCGGATGTTTGGGTGTGTATGTTGAGCCAAAAAAAAAAAGTGGTAGTAGGAATGCAGGCTCGAACCCGTACCGCGAATGGGGAAAACACCATGAAAAAAAACGGTTGCGTCCATCGCACAACCGGAAGTGGCGAAGGTTTAAATTAAGGCTAATCAATCGAAAAGAAGGGATGACTTTCGAAAATATTGGCGACAAAAGCGACCCTTCCCTGTAGAAAAGTGCCCAGTTGAGGGTGAAAAAATAAATGTCTTTAGCCAATTTTTCTATATCTGCGTCCGAAAGGTCGAGCTTCCAAACAATACCGAGCTCATGAAAATCCGTCGCATCTGTCGAAAGTTTTAGGTAAGTGAGTAGGCATACATACATACATACATACATACATACATACGTACATTTAAACAGGCAGGTGAGATTTATATAATAGGTTACTATAAAACATAATCTGAAAGGGCATCAAATACTTACTATACATATCTAATGTATTCATTTGTGTCTGAACCAATTCAAGAAAGTTGATTATATATATCTCTTCTCTTCTCTTTCTATTCTTCTTCTATTCTTCTTCTTCTATTCTATCTTCTTCTATCTTCTATATAAATAAAATGAACTCATTTTTCCCGTCTTATTTTGACATTAATAGGATTAAAAATCAAGATATTTCATGCAAATATAATATGCACAAACGGCAGAACAATATCTGAGGTGTGTTATAGGCTTATTATTTCTCAAATTCCTCGATAATCTTAGATTTCTATACTTTCTCTGCTGAGAAGTCACGGCCAAAATCGGTTAAGATCAATGGAAGTGGTAAAATATTTTCTCTCTAATAAATTCCTCCTCCCCCTGCCACCACTTAACACCGTTTGGGGATCGTTTACAAGGAACAGTTGAGAAGAGAACACCGGTTTGGCTTCGTAGTTCTTTCATGTGAAGTTATTTAAAATCACTAAACTAAGGTGCAGTGCTCTGTGGCGTAGTGGTTAGCGTGCTGGTCAATTCACATTATATTTTCACGTTCGCGCCGACCTACCGTAGTCGTTTTTTTTTGTTTTTTTTTCCTAAACAACTGGAATGGACTTTTCTTGGTGGCCGAACTGTTAACATTGCAGATGTTTTTTTATTTTTGTTTTTCACACTTTATTTTCCTGCTTTTACTCATGACTCCGGGTTTGATCCTTCCTACTTACCTACCATAACATTTTTTAAAACTCCCCCCCCATCCCGGAAACAAACACTCAGGCAACGCCGGGTACCGCCGCTAGTATATATATATATATATATATATATATATATATATATATATATATATATATATATGTATATATATATATATATATATGAAAGTTACATGGGAAATCAACTTCCACTACACCGATGAAGACTGAAGGATAAGTAAAAAATTATGCATCTGTAAAAAAAGTGTTTTAATTTTCTTTCATAATATTATTTTGTATTCCTGCACGTCACCAATTGAAAACTTATAAAGAAAAGGTATAAGCTTTTATACTTTTCATATTCTTTTTATACATTTCCATTCATATAAATGTATGTATATATATATATATATGTACACATATATATACAGACACATATATACATACATATATATACGTATCTATACATATATACATATATATATACATACATATATGCATACATATATACATACATTTATACATATATTTATGCATACATATATGCATACATGTATATCAATACATATATACACATACATACATATATGCACATGTAAATACATATATACATATATATATAAATATATATACATATATATACATACATATACATATATACATATATATACATACATATATATACATATATATACATACATATATACACATGTAAGTAAATATATACGTACATATATATAAATATATACATAATTACATACATATATATATACATATATATGTACATACATATATATACATACATATATATACGTACATGTATATTTACATACATATACATCTATATATATACATACATACGTATACGTATATATACATATGTATACATATATATACATACATATATACATATATTTATATACATACCTATGTATATGTACATACATATACATAAATATATACATACATATATATACATACATATATACATATATATATATATTCATACATATATATGCATACATATATATACATACATATATATATATACATATATACATACATATGCATACATATATACATATATATACATATATGGACATATATATACGTAGATATATATATATATACATATATATGCATACATATATATATACAAATATATACATACATATATACATACAGTGATGATCATATTTATTGGCACGGTAAAATAAAAGTTAAATTTTGTCTAATAAATTCTAAAAAAGGGATTAAATTAAAGAAAATAACAAAGTATATTATGTATTTTTAACTGGCCTTTCCGATGCAGCAATCGGATTTTAGAAAAAAATAAATAACAAAGGAACAACAAACATAATTGCAAAAAACCCTCGTTCAAAATTATTGGCACGGCTTTGTTTTTCTTTTAGTATCAGTATAATATCAATCAATTTCCGGTTTACGTGCTTTCTGAACTTTTTTATAGCCATATTATGCTTGTTTAACGCTAATTCAGTGAATAATTTTTTTCAGATAATTTTTAGATAGCGATTTATTTAAACTATTATAAGTGACTAAATTATAATTTTCAATCACCATGGTTAAAACTAAGGAACACAGCGAAGACGTCAGGAAGCTTGTTGTAGCATGCCATACCAATGGGGAGGGCTATGATAAGATTTCAAAGAAGCTAAACCTTCCCAAATCCACTGTTAGAGCCATAATAAACGAGTTCAAATCGCATGAGTTTAGAGGGTAGAGGGAGAAAAAGGATTCTTTCCCCAAGAGATGAACGGAAAATTGTTCGACAAGTAAAACAAAACCCAAGGATCTCTGTTGGGGAGATTGTTGATGAACAGAGCACCTCTGGAGTGAATGTATCTCGACATACAGTTGGTAGAGTTTTGAAGAGAGCTGGTTTAAAAGCATGTCGTCCGAGAAAGACTCCCTTATTGAAGCCTATGCACCTGAAAGCAAGGCTAGCCTTTGCAAAACGTCATATTGATAAAGATGTTGCATTCTGGAAACGTGTTCTATGGACTGACGAAACGAAAACAGAGTTATTTGGCCATAATAAAGTGTCTTATATTTACAGAAAATCTGGCGAAGCTTTCCTGCCTAAGAACACCATACCCACAGTGAAGCACGGTGGAGGCAGTTTGATGTTTTGGGGGATCCTTTGCTGCCTCTGGACCAGGGCGACTTGTTAAGGTCACAGGTAGCATAAAAAAGGAAGATTATGTTAAAATATTGGATGAAAACCTGAAAGACTCTGCTAAAGAGCTCTCACTTGGTCGTCGTTGGTGGTTCATGCAAGATAATGACCCAAAGCATTCGGCTAAACTGACTAAGAAATGGCTTGAGGACAATCATATTAATGTTTTGGAGTGGCCATCACAAAGCCCAGACCTTAATCCAATTGAACATTTATGGAGAACATTAAAATTGAGGGTAATGCAAAGGAAGCCTAAGAATCTTATTCAATTGGAGGATTATTGTCAGGAAGAGTGGGCTAAAATTACTACTGAAGAGTGCAACAACTTGGTTGTAAACTATGAAAAGCGACTGAGGAAGGTAATCAAGGCCAAAGGCTATACAATTGATTATTAAATAAATCGTGCCAATAATTTTGAACAAGGGTTTTTTGCAATTATGTTTGTTGCTCCTTTGTTATTTATTTTTTCTAAAATCCGATTGCTGCATCGGAAAGGCCAGTTAAAAATACATAATATACTTTGTTATTTTCTTTAATTTAATCCCTTTTTTAGAATTTATTAGACAAAATTTAACTTTTATTTTACCGGGCCAATAAATATGATCATCACTGTAGATATATATATATATATACATACATACATATATATGTACATATATATGCTTACATACATCTACATGTATATACGCATATATATATATACATATATATACATACATATATATACATACATATATCTATTCATACATTTATACATACATATATGCATACATACATATAATTTTTTAAATTATTATAGTAAAATATAATTATATATATATATGTATGTGTGTGCGTGTGTTCCATTTTTGCTAGTGTCGGTAAAAATGCTGAGATTGGACGGAGAGTGTAACGAAACTCTGAGTCGAACCCAATATCGCTTCATACGATTTTCTGCGTATTGAAAAAGGGTTATGAACGATTCCAAGAACATAGAAAAATTGGGCGTAGCATACGTTAGGAAAGTAAAATAGACATCTTAAAATGACGTATCTTAAAAGAGAAATATATATATATAATTAATTTTTTCCTATAATAATTAAATTCCTACAGATACTAGTGTTTCATCCTTTCGGAATTCTTCAGTGCAGGGTGTCACGATTAACACCAGCCGAACGATTCGAACCCCGCACCATGAGACATTTTTGGCTCAATTAGCGGAGACCGTATCCATTCGGCTACCATTAACCGCGTGAAATAGCGTTCAATTTAAAAATTTTAATTTTAAATGTTCATTTACGTCAGTCAGGGAGTGATCTAATCGTTATACGATGATCTATGCATGAGAGCTAAATTGACCGACTTTGAATTCAACTGGAAGTGCTTAACGATAAGAAATGAATTTCTTAAAGGGGCTGTCATAATTATTTTTTGCTATAATAATTAAATACCTACAGACACTAGTGTTTCATCCTTTCGGGATTCTTCAGTGCAGGGTGTCACGATTAACACTATATATATATATATATATATATATATATATATATATGGTCAAAATTATGGAACACCTAGGAGCAAGACCGATAGCCATTAGTCGCGTGCCCTCGTGTAATGAATGAATGCGGGAATGTAGGATTGACATGAAATTCTTAAAGATAAACTAAGATGACCAGAAAATGTGCTAAAATGACTTAAATAAAAAGTAAATGACTTGGTATGACTTTAATGTACTTAAGGACGAATTAAATTACCTTAAGAATGACTTGAATGCTTAAAACTGGAATCCTTCAAAAACAACTTGAATGATCTGGAGAATGACTTGAATGGCTTTGAGACTGACTGGTTGTTAAGTGGGTGATAATTTTAAATAAAATTAATACAGAAAAGTGATCCCCAACTTTATACCACAAAAATTAATTGATTTAGAGAATTTGAAACGTTATATTAGCTATGTGGCCAAGGAAAAGTAACAAACATAAGTACAGCATGTAGTAAAAACAGATGCTACAAAAGGCCAAGAGAAGGGTATTTATTTGTTCCCCCATCGAGTAAATTAGGCACAAGCCCGATTTTTAATGTGAGAAGTGAAGGGTAAATGGGATCCAGCTTCCCGGGGACTAGGGGAGCTGGATAGTGACTATTGGTATGAAGGTTGGTTGGTTGTTTTTGTTTTACGGCATATCAACCGTTTTCGGGTTATTTAATGTCGAATCCAAAGATTTTGAAGAAAAATTTTTTTTTAATAGAATATATTTGTTGTTTTCACGTCGGTTTCTATTTAACCCATAGTTGGGACCCTAACAGGTACTACCACTCCGGGTCAGAGTGTACCTGGGAGCAATGGTAATTAAAGGGTGGCTCCACACTCCCCCAAGCCCACAAGCTGGGGCCTCACCACTGGATATAGTGTAAGGTCATATCCAGGACCCAATTGAGGGACTTTTACCCTCTGAAGGGGGACAGTCGGCGTATTCTAATGCCCCACCGACAAGGGCCTGGTATGAAGGGTTGCCCCAACATTGACCAAGGTCATATATTTGGGGTTGGTATTTATTTGCTCCCCCACCGAGCAAATTAGGCACAAGACCGATTTTTAATGTGAGGAGTGAAGAGGAAATGGCGACCAACTCCCCGGAAAGTAGGAGAGCTGGATAGTGACAATTGGTATGAAGGGTTTCTTCTACATTGACCATTGACTTATATGTGGGATTGCTCCCCCGTATGGTCTTTGCTGGCAGTTTCTGCCGGAACACATACTACACTTTGAGCTTCGCCAAAGGCCAAGAAAAGGGTATTTATTTTCTCCTCCACCAGCAAATTAGGCACAAGGCCGATTTTTAATGTGAGGAGTGAAGGGTAAATGGGGACCAACTCCCCGGGGAGTAGGGGTAGCTGGATATTGACAATTGGTATGAAGGGCTGCCCCTACATTGACCAAGGTCTTATATGTGAGATTGCTCCCACATATGGTCTTTGCTTGCAGTATCTGCCGGAAAGATACTTCATTTTGATCTTAGCAAAAAGGCCAAGAAAAAGCTTAAAAAACTAAGAAGAGCATCTATTTACAACAGACTTTTGATCTTAACCAAAAAGGCCAAGCACAAAAGTGTCAGGGACAGACCGACAGACTGATTTACCGACCGACCGAGTGATTTATAGAGTTGCTTGCACGCGACTAAAAATCTAGACAATCGTTTAAATTTACGCATTTTACGGTACGAATTGTACAGTGAACATTTAATAGCAAATGCAAAATATTTAACAGTAGATTATAGTATTTTAAGTTTTAACTGAGTTTCATAATAAATTTATTCTAATATACAATATGTCATACTAAAAGTTGTTTCTTATTTTTCAGGTAATATTCGATTCCTGACAGTGCTATAATAATATATAAAATTAAAAATGCCTCTAAGGGAGCAGCTTTCAGAGGTTAAAAGGGCACAAATTGTTGCTTTAACGTGAAAAATATTTTGATGTAGAAATTACCAGAAATATGGATTATTCAAGGAAGGGAGTTCAAACAACAATTAAAATGTATAATGGAAACGAAGTCTTTCAAAAACGGAAAAGGACATGGCCGTTAAAAGTCTATAGCCGCCAGGAAAGACAGATCTTTGAAAAAAGCATCCCAAGTAGGTAGGGAAATAGTTCTTCAGAACTTGCTGCTGAATTTAGGAAACGTTAAACATTTTTGTTAGAACAATACTGACTGTATTTACTAATTATGGATACAACATAACTGTCAAGAAAAATACCTATTTTTTTACGTATGAACCGGTTTCCTGAAGACCTGAATTGATCTTGACGGTCATGTTGCAGCCCAGGTTACTGAATGCTGTCAGCATTATCTTAAAATACTTCTTTAAACAATATGTTTTTTTTCTTGTTTTTTTTTTAGCAAACAAACGAGAGAAAGAACTAGAAAAGCGAATGGATCAAGTAAAACTATGAAAGCAGAACACAGGAAAAGTATAAAAAGACAAGACGAGGCAAAGCACGAATAGAACGAAAAAGTTTACTTGGAATCTAACCATGTAAACAGGGAAAATATTTAAAAAAATAAAATGAACGGAACAAACAATATAAAAGGTCAAACTCTAAAAGAGAAAGAAATTAAAGCGAAAGTTATTTCAAACAGACCATAAGAGAGTTATAAAGAAAGGGGGGGGGAAATGAAAAATCTAAGAAGATAAACGTTGAAAAAAAACAATTTAGAATGAAATTATTAGATGTAGAAAGTAGATGAAAGCAATAAAAGGAATACTTCCAAGCAAACCAAAAGAAGATATACTTTATAATGTAATTGATATTATTGACCTTTGCTTTCAGTTTTCATTCGGAAAATAATAAGCGATTCAATTATGATTTATGTATGCTTGAAAAATCCTTTTCACTGGGAAATCATGCTTTAATATGAATATATGCATGAGCACATCATAGAATTGGTAGACATAAAACAACTTTGAATATATATGCAAAGACATGAAACTATATTCAGCTTCTGTATTTGAGCAGTCGGGTTTGAGGGGGATCTGTAGTGCAGATTAATGTCCATGCGATTGTAAACAATGAGATATTCTCTCTTAGATGTTTTTCTGATCTCTCTACCAACATATATATTAACTGAAAATATTTTAGAACTTTAGATAAGTAGATATTCAGACGGTACGATTTCATTTAATTAGTTGAAAATGATGAAACAAAAATTAAATTAAAAAAAACCATGTGATATTCACCGGGGTTAAATTGGTGATTTTGAGTTGAAATCTGTTTAAGTTGCGATAATGTACTAGAAATAGACCTAACGTTGGGAGGCATGTTAAACGTTCGGATATGGGCTGGCAAGAATAAATAATTAGTTATTTCGATTTCTACTTTTTCTCCCCTTCAGCACTGGTCATCTATTTAGAAAGGGAGCTCACGTTTAATAAATGTTTCACTTTACTCCATCAGTTGTTCCTCACGGTAAACCTTTTAAAAACATGAAAGAAGTTTTAATCGATAACGGCGCTTCTTGTTCTGGGATGATCACTAAACTTTAAGGAGAAAAGTGTTTTAGTGAATAAACTGTGTAAATTAACACGTCGCGGAAAAGAAGATTCTACTTTTTTAGGGATGTGAACACCATGAAAACATGCCGGACAGAAAACAAACAAACAAACAAACAAACAAACAAACACACTATTCAGTTAAAACTTACCATTAAGACCAGTCCATATATCAATTTACCCTATAATTATTATTAGGGCTTGAACAACAGCATATACATTTCATTGTTTTGACTCTCGATTGTGTATCTGTTGATATCTTATAGAGTTATGTGATTCACGGTTGATTAACTGGGTCTTACTGTGTCGGATATATAGTCCAGAGTCAAAACAATAAAAAGAATATGCTGTTGTCATAGCCCTAATTATTACTAATTACTTTATCGTCCTATCGTTTCAGGGAACTTAATTATTTTAAATTATACGGTATAATCACGTTTGACACACCGCTTCTCGTCAGATCAGCGAAGTTAAGCAACGATGAACCCGGCCAGTATCAGATGAGTGACCATTTGGGACTTCCAGGTACTGTATGTGCTCTCCGCTTATCTCGGCATTGTTTCCAGTCGTCCTTGATTTCTCCTAGCTACTGGACTCAAGCAGAGCAGATTCAGGAAAGGTGTAGTTGGGATTGCGGAACCCTTGCTACACAAATACACACGCAGCTGGCATTACGAGGGGTATTTTTGTCTTTATAGACTGAACGGAGGAATCTTTTATCACTAACCCTTACTCCGAGTGATTGTCAGTTATCCCGGAAGACCATAATGAATATTTTGAGAAAAAAAAATGACTGTAAAAAAATAATTTATTGAAATTATTTTAAATGATTTATTGAGTAGGAAAATATAGGGAGAAAAGGAACAAATCAATATAGAGAATAAATGAAACAAGATTTCTTAAGTGAATAACGTTAAATACTACAAACATTATTGATATGACAAGTACAATGTTTAATTTCTTTAAATAAAATTATTATATATTTATTGTATTTAGATATAGAGATTGTAATGTAAGAAGTTTATAATTTTGTAAAATTTTATAAAACGTTGCTAGGATAATTTTTTTAACTGTGATTATTATCATTTTAAATGCGATTTATTTACAATATCTTTGTGATAGCATCCGTTAGATAATATCGTTCTATAAACTCCATACTCTAAATGTTTCAATAAATCTAACTATTTTACCATAATTAACCGTTAGAGAATATTAAAAGCAATGATAAATTCAAAAGGTTAAATTACATTTTAATGTATTTTATAATGCAGAAATCAAATAACAAGAAATAAACGAGTGTTTTAATTAATTTTTTTTTCGATATAATACACACACATTTTGCTCTTTTTTATATTTAAATTTTACATTTTTATATCAAAAACTGTTTGCTATCATTAATCGCTAATATAAATTACGCATATTTTAGAATCTCACACTCAATTTTTATAATTTAAAAACAGAAACATTCGGATCAGGCAGAATTTTAACAAACGCATTAAAACATAAATACGTATCTTATATTACAGATCGTTTATTTATTGTAAAGAAAATTGGCATTAAAAATAGCTCTTTTGACAGCAGAAAGTTCTAGTATTAATGTTACGCGATCAACTACTTCTTGTTCTTCTAGACGTAAAAAAGAAAGTTCTTCAAAATTTTGTAATCATATATCGAGAACATAAATTACAAACATATAGAATCAGCAATTTTTACTCAAACTTACGTGTATATTTACAAACTGTCTTTCTTTTTATCATGCTTAAATTCCTCTAAAACATTTGGCATTCGTACAAACCATGTCTGGTTTAAGGTTATCCAATATTTCACACGTTGACACTTATTTTTTTTTTATTTTGATATCTTTTTATTAAATTGCGTTCAAATGTATGACTTTATTCATTACAAAAATGATCATTAAAATAATTATTATTAATTATTTAACAGAACACACTAAAATGTAATTTACTCGACCAGTTACTACTTGGTATAATATATTATAACAAGAACAGAGTTATTTCACCCGGTCTAATAATGATAAATGAATAAATACAACCTACTTTACACACAAACAACCGTACACACAGCGGTCTAGAAGAAAAATACCCCATTTGATTTACTCGGACACATAGATAACCAGGAATTTAATATCAGGTGGTTAGATGTTGAGATATCTGCCAAGATTACACGTCGCTAAATAACAAGATGAAATACTCGCCAAGTAAAAGACATGGATACATTAAGGGCAAAGACGAAATCATAGCATTATAGTTTACATGTGAATTTGTGAGTGTTAAAAAATGTTATATAAACTAGTCCTAATTAAGATCTATGTAGATTATTACAATAAACAAGACATATCCGTTTAGTTTTTATGGAAATTCTGTAATCTCAATATCTATATGGAACATAATCTCATGTATCCATACATAGAGATAAAATTATACATATATACAGTTTGCGATAATTACAGAAAAAATTAATAATCGACTAACTGTATATAATTATATAAGTTCCTAATTTACATAAATATAATTATGCTGTTATCCTCCATCTTAGTATATATGCTACTAAACATCTACCCTCTCGCCCTTGACTATTTTTACTTTTGAAAAAGCCTGCATAAGATGGCAACACGATGAGCATCTACGTTTTACCAACGAATAAAATCATATATATATATATATATATATATATATATATATATATATATATATATATATATATATATATATATATATACATATATATATGATTCTAAAAATGGCGTTGGAAAACCATAGAATTTCGACATGTTGCTGTCCTATGCGGGCTATTTCAAAATAAGAAATATTCAAGGGCGAGAGGGCTAGTCTGATTATCTCTACATATTCTACAGGTCTCTTTCTATTTGAATCAATTCACAGAATGGTCTTTTTCTCCCTAAAATTTCATCTGTGTTTATTCACGCCTCTTTTTTGGGCGCCATTTATAAACTCCAATGGTATGCATTACCCCTAATACACACTTGAATATTTTACTTCAACTACCTTCTTGGATTCACTAGATTTTGGACTTAATAACCATGGGAACATCCTCCTACATGAAATAATGTTAATTTTTTTCATTGTTCTATATTTCATTTTCACGCTACTATGGTTTGTTTCATACGTAGTTTCTTTAAATGCAAGCAAAATTTCTTTATGCATTTTCCTAACTCCTCCTCTGTGACAGATTAGAAAGTATATCTTCGAAAATCCGCGGTTTAAGGACATTTGCTTCTATTTGTGTTTCCTCTTCGAATAATAAATATGGTTTTACTCTCACGAAAGTTTTTTCCCAACATACTTTATTACATCTAGGTACTTTTATATATATATATATATATATATATATATATATATATATATATATACACATATACATATATGCATTTATATGTAATTGTTATAATTATTTTTATACATACAGACACAAGTGTTTCATCCATTCGAGAATCATCAAAGTCGGGAGTTATGATTATAGCTGGTTAGATTAGAACCGACGACGAATCCATCTCTTACTCCATTAGCAAGGAACACACCACACTACTTACATTATATATATATATATATATATATATATATATATATATATATATAAACAACACGGCTAACGTTACACATATATAATATTTATTTAATGGACCTTTGATGAGACGTTTACGAACATCGATCGAAGGTCCTGCGGTTATAACTGCCGACTATCAACGAGATGGTTGTAGGTTCAATTTATTCTAACCAACTGATAAGTTGTGATACAACGAAACAGTAATTTAACGACACACCTAAAACACTAGCAGGTTTAAGGCTCCTAAAATGAATTTCCTAGAAAATATGTTCGAATATATGTTCAAAGGAATAATTAGTGAATGGGGTCTAAAGGTTAAGGCCCACTCTTCAGTACAGGCAATTCGTTATCTTCTGTAGAAGCAATACAAAAAATACAATTACAAACAGTACTTGATTTTGCCAGGCCGTAACTGACGAGCTAAGACGAAGCTACTTCCTCTTCAATATTCCCAGAAGAGTTTTGACTTCAACGAGACACACTTAAAGAATGGTCAGAGGTCACATTGGCTGAAGCATTATGAGATTAAGGTCTGAGTTAATCAAAAGATACATAATTTTATTTGTATTCTTCTGTGTTACAAATTTTCTTTTAGTTTATTCAAATACCTAGACATATTATATTTTTCTATAGCTGTTTGCTTTTTAGAAACAACGGAGCCGATCTGGTAAAATTTTTGCTTTGCTATTCCCTATGATAATGTTGCAGTGAGCTATGTATTATAATATCTGTTGAATGCAGGGTGAGAAATTAAAAGTTTTTTTTTTACACAGTGGTCACCACTTATCAAGGCCCGGAAGCCACTAAGGGATAAGGGTTATTGCAAGTACATTACGTTAGTGTGGAGATTTGATGAAGTGTTTACTTAAGGAGGCGGTTCAATTTAAGTTAAGAGTCATTAATATTTTAATACGAAATTGAGCACACATCTAACCATATTCAGTAATTGAGTAAGAATAAAGCAACGGTTCTATACGCTTTTCTCTCTTTTAACGGGGAAAGACATCTAGTGCATACATATTTCGATATAGAATGAGTAAACATTCCAGTCCTATATATATGCATATGCATATACACACACACACACACATATATATATATATATATATATATATATATATATATATATATCTTTCTCTGTCTCTCTTTCTCTCTCTCTGTATATATATATATATGTGTGTGTGTGTGTGTGTGTGTGTGTGTGTGTGTGTGTGCGTGTGTGTGTAGCAACATTTTGATAGAAATAATCCCAGCTCATTTCATATTGACATGTAATACATATATCATTATCTGTGCTAGCAATCATATCAAGTAGTGTAGCATGCAATTATCTAAAAAGATATACGTTTGTCCTTCAAGAATAATTCCTTGATTTGTAATGCGTTTTATCGAATGTCATAAGCATCAAAGCTTTTTTTCACGCATCTGCTGATTACATCTTCAAAATCATGATTATGAATAAAAACTTTATGAATAAAATATTCATGAATAAAAACAGCAAAAGTGCTTGCACCATACTTCCAAATAAAATACATTCCGAAATATATATATTGTTTCTATCCTTTCTGTTAGCATTAGTCACAATTAAATTGCGTTGTTCTTTCTGTTAGCAATAGTCACAATTAAATTGCGTTGTTCTTTCTGTTAGCAATATTCGCAATTAAATTGCGTTGTTCTTTCTATTAGCAGTAGTCACAATTAAATTGCGTTATTTTTTCTGTTAGCAGTAATCACAATTAAATTGCGTTGTTCTTTCTGTTAGCAATAGTCACAATTAAATTGCGTTGTTCTTTCTGTTAGCAGTAGTCACAATTAAATTGCGTTGTTCTTTCTGTTAGCAATATTCGCAATTAAATTGCGTTGTTCTTTCTATTAGCAGTAGTCACAATTAAATTGCGTTGTTCTTTCTGTTAGCAGTAATCACAATTAAATTGCGTTGTTCTTTCTGTTAGCAGTAATCACAATTAAATTGCGTTGTTCTTTCTGTTAGCAATAGTCACAATTAAATTGTGTTGTTCTTTCTGTTAGCAGTAGTCACAATTAAATTGCGTTGTTCTTTCTGTTAGCAATAGTCACAATTAAATTGTGTTGTTCTTTCTGTTAGCAGTAGTCACAATTAAATTGCGTTGTTCTTTCTGTTAGCAATATTCGCAATTAAATTGCGTTGTTCTTTCTGTTAGCAGTAATCACAATTAAATTGCGTTGTTCTTTCTGTTAGCAATATTCGCAATTAAATTGCGTTGTTCTTTCTGTTAGCAGTAGTCACAATTAAGTTGCGTTGTTATTTCTGTTAGCAGTAGTCACAATAAAATTGCGTTGTTATTTCTGTTAGCAGTAATCACAATTAAATTGCGTTGTTCTTTCTGTTAGCAATAATCACAATTAAATTGCGTTGTTCTTTCTGTTAGCAATAGTTACAATTAAATTGCGTTGTTCTTTCTGTTAGCAATAGTCACAATCAAATTTCCTTGTTCTATTCGTGCCTATTTTCATATCTAATCGAACAGCATACATTACGAATGAATACAGCCATGCTATTACAATTAAATATCTCTAGCGTAAACAATGAGGTTTAAAATCGGAGGTTGATCATTTTTTTGACATTTTAAGCATTTGATAAATATGTGCCGTTAACAAAAAATACATTTTTTTGTACAAGATCCTAGTAATGTTTAAAAGAGTAAGATTGGTTGGTTAACATTGAGCTAATAAAACACGTTATATAAGTCTAACAAGTGAGAGGTGACTCTCCACGTGTCTGCTGCCTAGGCAAGAAGAAAGATTGCTCCGAACGGAGTTTGACATTCGTATGATTTGGATTAGTAAGACTATAGATGGTACATAACGGGGACAGTGTTTAAACGGAAAACTTGGAGTGGCACTTTTATGTGTCGGAGATGATCTGAGACCGAAATCAAGGAAGCAGATGAATTCTAAATGGAGATTTTCCGTCTCTTGACTAACTAGACTTTAAACAAAGAAAAACTTATCAATGAATGTTGTATTCAAAAGAAGTAAAGTGCGCACAATGTGACTAGGTGTAGATATGCGCCTATATATCTGTCCTTGTTTCTCAGGCGTACGAAAGCAACTTGTCTCTTGTTTTATATACTATTATCTTTGTAATAAAGTTTGTTAGAAACCAAGCATTGGCGTTCAGGTGATTGTATTAACATGTAACGTGGCCATTACTTTTTAAACTGTTTCGTAACACTTACCACCTCTAGGCCCCGCACGCCATCTGGTACCGCCGCAAAGGAACAAAAAATAAAACAGGAAATAAATAAAAATCTTACTCGGAATTTTCAAAGTGCAAATCAAATGCATTTATTCGTGGTACCTAAAAAAACAACGAATTTCATTAAATTTCCAAAGTCCTTTCCCACACACATGAGCTTTTTAAATGTCTCCGTTGCTGTAAACTTACGCTGGCGGCAGTGCTTTCTCGTCCGCATATTTACACGTCCATCCTGCCCGGTTAGAAACTCGATTCTCTCTCGACCACGCGGTGTATGTCTTTCTCCTTTTCTTGTGACGCAAGCTTGCGCACAAGAATTTGAATACGTGTTTTAACAATTGATGCTGCTAATATTTTCGCTAGCTATCTATCCTTCATCTGCTGCTGATATTTTCACACGCGCTCATCTACGCTCTGTTACAATTAGTCAATGACACGATATGTGTATAATCGTTTGTACGCGCATCTGTAAGTGAAAATATAACATGCACATACACATCATTAATTTAAAGCTAAAACATTCAATTTTAACGATGTTCCCAGCCAAAATATATATTTCATAAAGAAATGGAAGATTTAAAAAAATTATAACCACATTGATTTTTAAAATCTTTGAAAGTGACATGTTAAGCTATATTTTACTTATATTCAAACCAAACAAGGAAAGTTTCTACTGAAACGTAAAAGACTAGTGTGAATTAGGAATCATAACTATAGGAATATTCTAAAAATTAAAGTGAGTAGCGAGATGTCTGTTAACTTTATACTTAAATTTCTCAATTTAAGAACAGTCTGGCCAGTAGGGAATTCCAAGATTTAACAGTTCGAGTGAAGAAACATTCAGAGTACAAGGTTCTCCGGCATCGAGGGCGCCTCTACGCTGAAGGCAAGGAGTTTTACTGCTTGTCGGGTTAGTCGGGAGTATTTAGGTTGAAAGGAAGACACATACTCGTATACCTGCTTTTAAATAATATCTTTCTTTCTCTCTCTCTCTCTCTCTCTCTCTCTCTCTCTCTCTCTATATATATATATATATATATATATATATATATATGGAACTTATCTTTGACATTGCAAACGAATGTAGGAACAAATTTTTGTTTTGCAATGGTGTGTCTTTATCAGCACCCATTGGATGCCTTTAAACTATTCATTACCCATAAACAGAGCATGATTGAAAATCTCATTTCTGTTAATGATGAAAGCATATGTGAAAACATTGCACTTCATTTGATAAAAGCTATATTTATTGAACATGGTTCGTCTTGCCAGGCAATGGGTTTAACTGAACCAACAGGCGACCCTCAAACATAATAAGATTCAAAATACAAACCGGCCTAATGTCGAATTTCTAAACAATAAAAAATTAGAGTTTTTTTAATACTATCAAGGTTGTCATGAGAACTAAAAAAAGAATCCCCATTAAAAAAATGTTTCTATTTAGATAGCCCGCCTGGACCAGGAAACACTTTTTTATTCAATATGTTGTATGATTGCTTCACGTCTAACAGTACTGTTACAACCATTGCTGCATGAGCTGGCATTGCTGCAATGCTACTAACTTCAGGAAGACACTCCACAGTATATTCAGACTACATATACCTTTTACAGGGATCAGTGTCTGCAACGTTTCTCCTGTATCAAAACATGCTTCTATTTTAGAATAGTAAAGGTATTCATCATAGATAAACTTATATGATACCTAATTATGCTCTGCTTGTTATAGACGCTTGACTACGAGATATAATGGGTAACAAAAACATATTTGGTAGAAAATGTCTAATACTTTGAGGTGACTTTAAGCAAATTTTGCCAGTAGTGCCACATGGATTATTATAGATACCTGTCTTAAAAGATGTACAGTTTGGCATTATTTCAGTCAATTACAGCTAACACAAAACGCCAGAACTAACATAAATGAACAGGAGTTCTGTAGGTTGCTCTTTCACCTTTGTAGTGGTACACTGACAATGTCTTAATGATATTCCTGTAGATGCTATAGATTTTTCTGATGATTCGGTATGTAATAGTTCTCTAATTCCATTCTTTCTCCTCTAGGATCCTCCGACCACTCCGTCGTATCAGTTAAGATAAAATGAAATGTAATAAGTCCCCAGACGTACACCTCCACCGTACTGTATACCGATACTCCATGGCTGACTGGTATAGCTTCCGCACATTTATATCTGATCTACCTTTGCATTCAATGTTTAAAAAGGATGTGCCCTCTATAATATCAGACCTGACCGAATGGCTAATGGTAGGGATAGACCGATTCATACCATCTAAAAAATTCCAACGAAAACCTAACAGTCAGCCATGGTTCTCCCCAGAATGTGCTGCGGCAATCGCGCACAGAAATGAATTTTTCCATAGCTACCAGCGTAATAGATGCACTAAGACTAAAGCTGCTTTCAGGAACGCCAGCAACCACTGTGAAAGAGTAATAAAAATGCAAGAGAGCTATATGCTCAATCCGTTAAATCCAAAGTAGCTGAGCAGCGGCTTGGTTCCCACCAGTTTTGGTAAATAACTAATAGGATCCTGAACAGAAGTGTGCGTTCTATCCCAACTATTATCAATGGACCTGAGATCATCTCGTCAGCATCAAACAAGGCCAAACTATTTGCCAAGAACTTTGCAGCTAATTCTACCCTATGCGACGAAGGCCATCAACTCCCCATATTTCCTCCTATAACACAGAACATGCTAGGTAACATACAAATACCTGTGCATGAGGTCGCCAAGCTAATCAAGAACCTTGATTCCAGTAAAGCAACTGGCCCCGACGGCATCCCAATTATAGTGTTAAAAAAGCTTCAACCTGAACTTGCTCCCATACTTACGAAACTTTTTAAGCGTTGCCGTAAGGAGAAGTTCTTTCTAACACCCTGGAAAACCTTATCAGTATGCCCTGTATTTAAGAATTCAGGTGATAAGTCATCTCCCTCTCAGTACAGACCAATAAGTCTCCTGTGCGTCATGAGTAAGTTGCTAGAATCCATATTAAATAGAGAAATAGTCAACCACCTCAGCAGAAACAAATTTCTTAGTGACATGCACTATGGTTTCCGTTCTGCAAGATCTACCGCAGATGTGATAACGGTTATATCTCATAGGATTAGTGAATCTTTTGACAAAGGCTTCATTTCTTGGGCAATTGCTCTTGACATATCAAAGGCTTTCGACAAGGTATGGCATAAGGACCTCTACAAGATTTCCAGCTACGGTATAACTGGAAATGTTTTCTCTATCATGAAATCATTTCTCTCTGATAGGCTCATAAGAGTAGTGGTCGATGGACAAAAATCAGAAGCCTGCAGTATTAATACTGGAGTCCCTCAGAGGTCCATCCTGGGCCCAACTCTCTTCCTGATCTACATCAATGATCTCCCTAAACACATACTTAAATCATTCATTGACATCTATGCTGATGACACGATCATCTACGGTAACACATCAAAGGCTGTACATGACAAAGTTCTCTCTTATTCTCTCTCCTCTGATCTCGAGCCTGTGGTTCAGTGGGGAAGAGTTGGCTGGTTACTTTAATGCATCTAAAACCAAGCTCCTATCTTTTACGCTCTGACCCCATCTGGCATCAATTGAAATGGATAGCTCTCGTCTAGGAGAAGCCCCATGTTTTTACAAGCTTCTGGGCTTGACCATTACTCCTGATCTGAAATGGAACACGTACATCAAGTCTGTTGCTAAGGTCGCTGAAAAGATGGTGAGATCCTTCTACCGCTCCAGAAGATATCTCACTACTGATGCAATTCTCTATCTATATAAAAGCTAAGTACGCCCAAGGATGGAATACTGCTGCCACCTCTGGGCAGGAGCTGCTAAAAACAGCCTATCCTGCCTTGACAGAGTACAAAATAGACTTCGTGGCTTAGTGGGGGATGCCCTTTTCTCTTCCCTGCACAGAAGAGATGTTGCGAGCCTATCTTTGTTTTATCGTTATTTCCATGGCAGGTGCTCGTCTTAGTTCCAATCTCTAGTCCCCCCTCGCAAATCGTTTACGAAAAACACCCGTCTAGCTGAAACCACTGTCAAAAATTTTACCCACTCTTTATCTGTACCTAAATCAAAACGTAGATTCCATGAACAAAGGTGCTATCTTAGAACTGCACGCCTGTGGAACTCTGTTCCGTCTGCCGGTTTCCCACCTGATTACAACCTGGATGTCTTGAAGTCCAACATAAACAAATTCCTGATGAACCACCCCCTATAGTAGACATTTTTATTAAATCCCCACACTAACGTACTGTACATTAGGGCAGGTCGATTTACAACTCTTTTTAGAAAATCAACATGGCACTGATGATGATAGTTGGGATTTTATATGATAAGAACATATACAAAAAATTAGATTCCCATCTTGAACAGAAAATTGAGCATTTAATTTTAAAAATCGTGTAGAAAAATGCTGAAGAATCCTTCATCTTCATAGCATTTTTCACAACACTGACTCAATATTCAATTAAAATTGATATTTATATGAGATACATTGAAAGAAAAATAAACACATGAATTATAATTTTAATCATGAATCACAACTAGCAAAATATTTCAACTTTTACTGCATTGATTAAAAAAATGTAAAAAAAGCTAATTACCAACTAAGTCTTTTAAATTTCACAATTCAAAAAGATATGCGGAGATGTATTACACAATATAATAACTTGATACAAGTTACAGAACCATGTATTTTAATTTATTTATTAAACGCAATAATATAAACTTATAATAGAACAAAATTGTTTTGTATAATTTCCTTTTGAGGAAAATGAAGCTCTAATTTGCTGGCACGATGAATTAGTAATAATGTGTCTATGTCTTATTCGTTCCCATATACAAATTTTTGAGAAAAATCAATCAAATTTGACCAGTGCGTGGCTGCAAAATTGATAGCAGTATCTTTTTCTATTTTTTTTTCTTTTTTTGAGTTGTTCACTATTTCTAGAAAAAATTACACACACAAAAAATAATTATTTGAAAACACTTATTTTTTTAATATTTTAGCGATGTAATATGAATAAAACTAACTATTGTTTGGGTAAATTAAGAAAACTAATAAAATTTAATTGATAAATATTTATTTACCTAATGGACAAAATCGTTTAAATGGCCTCTTCTGTCACATACAATTCATCTGAGTTTATTATCCATATTATATTTTCCAGAAGTAGTGCAGTTTAAAACAGTAATTTGGATTTCAATTAACTGTGTTGCTCTCTGAACCATATTAAAATATACTGTTGCTAGTTAAAAAAAAATATTGTCGGTTTTCAAACTCTAAACACTAAGCACTCGTTTAAAATGGCATAGCTACAGCAAGAATGAATATCTTTGTGGATAAATTCATTTTATCGAAGGAGGAGCTAAAATCTGCTAAAAATGTCTCTACTATGCCTCTAATTTGGTTTGCTCCTCTCTCTTCAATACATCTAATTCAACTCTACAAAGTTTTTCATTATTTCTTATAACTATCACTTATTTTATTACGTATGAAACTGGAAGATAGCTTCAGTTATAATCCATTTATTTATTTTACTTTTCAGATTAGAATGTCAGTTATGCTACTGCACAATTTATCCATAAATCACTGACTTTTTAACTGAATTAGGATGAAAATAAAAGAATTGCATCGAAACAGCATCATTACTATTTTAATTAATGGCTCTAATTATCACAGTAATCATTCCAAGAATTAAGTTAAAGCTAAGTGATACGAATGTTCTGTTTGGATGTCATCGGATACAGTTTCTATTACGATTACTATATTCACTGACCATCAATAAAGCACAAGGCCAAACTTTTGATAAGGTTGGTAGATATCGTCAACAACCTGTATTTTCCCATGGTCAACTGTACGTTGCGTATTTAAGAGCTCGATCTAAACACAATGTGAAATTTTAGGTAATGTAACTGCATAGACATAATAATCAGGGCACAAATCGGTATGTTACATATACTTTAAGAATATTTTATATAATGTAGTGCTATGAAAATAATCAGGAACACCTATGGAGTCTAGAAATTAAGTTGGATAAAAACTGATTTCGGAAAAGTCCAAAACTTTGTGCTTTTCTTATATTTAAAATTCATAATTTGATGAAAAAGCAATTTGCAGTTTGTTTAGTTTTAATTAATCGCCCCATTAAGATAAATTTAATAGGTACATTCTAACAGACTGATTATAAAAAAGTCTGGATTTAAATACACTTCATCAGACTTACAGAATCACTTCATTTGCTATGCATGTAATACACAAGAATCTGAATATAATAACGAATTAAAATGTTTTTGATGGAAAGATCTTTTGGACAAAATCTTCAAAAAGTTTGTTTATAAAATAAAAAGTTGTGAGGCATTCATTGAAATCTATATCAATAATGCAACTTATAAAAACGATTCGTGAAATTTTAAATCTTTATTGAAATACAATCACAAATAAATTACAAAAAAGTTTCTTGCATATGTAAAAGTTTACGGTTTCTGATTGAACTTCATTAAAAGGCATCAAAGTCAACTAGAAGCTAAATATTCTGACTTAATAGATCATTTGGAACAGAATGAAGTTGGTGATCTTGGTGTAGCATTTATTCTACTATCTTCATTTTCAGGAAGTCCTAGGAATCCCCAACAACATTTTCAAGATGCAACGGCATCTTTCTGTAAATACAGAAAACCAGTCCTATTCTTTACATGCACATATAATCCAATATGTCCTGCAATATTAAGCAAGATAGGTCTATCCGAACTAATACAAAATCGACCTGACTTGATGTCATGTATCATGCACATCTCGCTGAACTTTGGAATGATATTAAACACAGACACGCACTGGGAATTCTATTTTCAAATGTTTATGTAAATAACTTTTAAAAAGAGAGCTACCACCCTGCTACATAAGTATAATGCTGTGAGATCAGGATAAGATTACAGCAATTCAAGAAATTGATGCAATTGTCAGCAGATATACGAGGACATAAAGATCAAGAGCTTCGTGATTTTGTTAGTCTTTAATGGTACAAAGTCCAACCTTAGTGTAATTGCTTGATTACGTGATAATAAGTTTCCTACTGATATGTGTTTTTAAATTTTTAAACTACCATGGAATTTCCACAGGTTCTGCTAGTCATTATAAGTTTGGTTCTAAAATAATTTCGTTTTTTGACGTGAAAATTCATGTAAAAAAACGACATTATTTTTGCAATGACCTAATTTTTTCATGAAATTTCCAAAATATATTTAATAACATATATTTAACAAATAGAGGACGAATAATATCAATTATTTGTAATTGATATTTTTTACTTTAGTTGATATACTATGGTTTGATAAATAAATAACTACTGTGGCCAGTTTTCTCACTGGTCTCATGAATGAGAAGTGCAAATCCTGTCGCAGGATTGTAAGTAACCCGACATCCAGCTGTAAACTACTTTTAACGGAACGACTATACAATTGACTATGCAATTTCTACATCTACGCACATAGACAAAAGGAATTTTTAAACTTGATATAGTGATATGTAGAGCTATGACAATAGCATATTCTTATCATTGTTTTTGCTCTCAACTATATATCCGACACAGTTAGACAAGGTTAATCAACTTAGAACTACATCACTCTATATAAAAGCATATCAACGGATACGCACTCGGGAGTCAAAACAGTGAAAGGAATATGCTGTTGTCCTAGCCCCAATGATATGGGATAAGAAGAAAAAGAAGCAACCTTAGAGAAGTAAATGTCCTATATAATGCGAAAGATAACTAAATAACAAGTTCTTATGTATGATGCGAATAGTAGAAAATGGAATCTTAGGAAGATTGCCATCATTTATGTTATTATAGAAGCAACCCGATTTATTTAAAAATAATTTCCACAGAATACCTGGCAAATATAACCGATGAACCAAGTGCAAAAAGCATACAATCGAACTTAAATGGACGGTTAGAACATTGAAAAAATGTCTCTTCGTTAGAATATAGATGAGGAAACAGCTAAATCTCTGGCATCTGGTGGGATTCCTCATCCTTAACTGAAACAAACTGATATAAAAACTGAAAAGAAAAGAAAAGCAAAAAAGACAAAGTCTACTCAATCAAATTGCACTGGCACTCAAGCACTCAAAAAGTTCCAAGTTTAACGGGATGAGATGTGTCGGGAGCGGTAAAAACGGCGTTCATTGTCCTAGTCAGGAAACAAGATCGACCACTGAGTGTTTCTCTCGAATCCCTGTGATAGCCCCTCTGCGTCTGGCTATTAAACAAAGAAAGCGTATGAAAGCCGGGCGATAGGCAGAGCCTAGTTACATACTTTAATCTTGATATTTAGGGTATGTGGATCTCGGGAACACTTTTGATTTGGAAATTCCTTTCTAAGAGGTCAACATGGAAAAAAGTTAACCTTGGCAGTAGCAAATGGACTACCTTCTGAGTACGCTTGGTACTTATACCTACTTTGAACTCACTTCATTTTTAGCATTTTCTTATCTATCTAGCGATAGCCCAGGCTATCAAAAACCTGAAGTACTAACCTTCTGAGTAGGCTTGGTACTTATACCTACTTTGAACTCACTTCATATTTAGCATTTTCTTATCTATCTAGCGATAGCCCAGGCTATTAAAAAACCTGAAGTACTAACCAACAGCTAAGCTTAGAACGCTGAATGTTTCGGTTTCGATTTCAGCTGATGGCACCGAAGCCATTTTGTAAATTGTTGAAATCATTACTATGTATATTAATAGAGCATTTGTTATCTATAGTATACATCTCACCTGTCTGTTCAAATGTATGTATGTTCGTATACATGTTTGTAACTTTGCCTAAAACTTTCAACAGAGGCGACAGATTTTCAGGAGATAGGTACTCTTTTGAAACTCGACACTCCGGACGAACAAATATCGAAAAACTGGCCAAAAACATTAATCCCTTCACCCTGAGCTGGACACTTTTCTACAGAAAGGGATCGCTTTTTTCGCCAATATTTTGTTTTGTTATTCCCTGTTTTAGATTGACTAGCCTTAATTTAACTTTCGCCACTTCCGGTTTTGCGATGGACGCAACGGTAAAGACGTCACGTTTTTTTTTACGTTTTTTTTTCCTTCGCGGTACGGGCTACACCTGCCTGCCTACTACCACTTTTGTGTTTTTTGCTCAACACACTCCTCCAAGCACCCGGGCAACGCCAGGCACCTCGGCTAGTATAATAATAAATATGAATAGATTAAAATATCAAAATTTACTCTCTAGCTAATAAGTTAAAATATCCCAAATGTCACTTCCTCCACTGAAGATTACATAAGCATAAAATACATGCTTCTCTATGTATTAAATAATTTTTGATTTTCTTATCACTATTCTTTGCTGAAGATGGAGCATTCTATCGAATGCCAAACATTTCCCTATTAGTTTAGTTACTCCAACCGAGAGATCTTTTACAGATGTTTACCGCTCCTTTAACTGATATTGTTTGTATTTCTGTTAAACTTAGTTCACGGGTATATTCGGCAGATAGGTTCTGAAAATATTTTTCGGTAGCCCGGTTGCTCCTATAATAACTTGTATGATTGATATCTTCTCAGGATTCCAGTTGTTTTTTTTTCATGTCGTACATAAGTCCTTAGTATTTTTTTATTTTCTCCCTTTCTGCTCTGTTAAGGTCAGTATCGTTAGGAACAGTTACTTCAACTAGGGCTGCCACTTTCCCCCTCTTATTCCATATCACTATGACAGGCTTAATAGCCCCATTATCTAGATATGTAGCTGTGGGAATTTCGTAGTCATAGAGGATAGTGTATGGCTTATTTTCAACTGTTCTGCCTGGTACATGTTCTCAAGCTACTACAGTGGATATATGCACGTGATTGTGCTGATAAACAATAAAAGCTACAGCCCTGAATATATATATATATATATATATATATATATATATATATATATATATTGTTTCTGCATGAGGTTCCATAGCCCTTTAAGGAAAACTGCAAGTTCCCATCTCTTAGCCTTTTGCTGTGATAAGGTCCAAAGGCAGTGGTGTTTGATTTTGGGGTTGGTTCCCCTAGTCTTCGCCTAAATAAGGGCACCCACAAGACACGGGGGTAGGGGTTGTTAGTGTGCCAGGGCATGTCCACACAAAGATGGGCCATAACGCACTACCTCTGGGGTCCCCTACTACTCCGAGATCTCTTACAAGTTTAGCCTGAGGCCGCAAGGCATCCAGTTACCGTGTGTGGCCAACGCGGAGGCACTGTAGGAGTCTTGATGATGGAGAGGCTATGCATAAGTCTTCCCTGCCAGTAGAGGCTATGTACTGGCAGGGAAGACTTATGCATAGCTTCTCCCTTTTCACCAGGAGGTTAGCCAGCGGTGTTAGCCGGAAGCGAGAAGGCATGCAAGCATGCACTTAACACTAACTTATATCTAACACACTAGACGCATCACGTCCCCCCTATCGGATTACCAAAACGCGCACGAATATATATATATATATATATATATATATATATATATATATATATATATATATATATATATATTACTTAAATAACATACGCATCTATTGATAACTTAATTTAAGCGAGAATTCGACAATCTGGAACCCGATTTGAACCGCTTTCTTTCCATTTCAGTTTTGTGTGATTTGTGGATATTTGTTGCCAGTGGACTAACCATCTAAATAGGTTTCGACAGAGATCGTTTAATATTTCAAGTTAATTGTCTTTTCGTGTATTTTTTGCTATTTCTTATTCGTTTTTTCTCTATTTTAATCATTGTTAATCCGCTTTTATTTGCTCTATTTATGTTCTCACTGTCTACTTTTTACAGTCGTCACAAATGTATACAGTATATGTTATGGGCAGATATGCACAATTTGAAAATAAGAATTACCTGGCTTTCCGAGATGCGGTTGCAAATTGATATGAAAAGAAGACATTTACTACAATTTCGTATTGCTTTCGTAATTTGGTAAAGTGATAAAACTTAGCTATCATGGCCTGAATGAAAAGAACTAACTACTACAACAGTAACTATTTACAATGCCTCCCCACGGGACAGAGTTAGACACCAGGGTCGTTTTTTAATGTGAAGAAAATGAACAAAAAATAAAAATTGTCTCAGTCGGGAAAGTTTTCTCCTCATCTAATAGAGAATAAGAAATTGAAGTGTAGCATCTGAGGAACAGATACTACACTTTGATCTTTGGGCCACAAAGATTTTATTTCATGTAAAAAGAAATAGCGATGTAAAACACAACACTAATTACTACAATCGTTTTGTGTTTTACATCGCTATTTCTTTTTACATTTTCTAATAGTGTCAGTCATTTTTATTTATGTTATGATATAAACCGATCATGTATATAAGTAGGAAGTTGGTGCAAAAATAATGTCGCTTTTTGATGTTTAACTTTATATATAAGTCGGCATATATAAAACATATATAAAACGACATTATTTTTGCACCAACCTAATATATTCTTGTGTTAATTAATGTGCGTTATTTCTTTCTTAATCTCAAGAATTGATAGCACACAACCGACATGATTGCCGAATTCTTTTTGATAATAAAGTATCTTTCTTCAAATTGTTTAGTTTAAAGATTATATATATATATATATATATATATATAAATTCGTATTTCGTGTCTGTTTGTTTGTTAGTTCACTATTTGAATAATATATACAAAAGGTCCGTTACTTTACTCGTTAATTTATTTCTATATATAGCATGATTCTTGCAAAATATACAATTAAGAGGCCACTTCATTTGCATATTTCATGAAGAAAATCGAGTGTTTGTTAAAGTTTCTTGTGAGAAAATTGTTCTATTTGAAATTGTTATTTAATAAAATTTTAATAACAATTTAATTGATAATATATTAAATTAAATTTATTTAGAATTATTTCTGGCATGAATTTTTTTTAAAGACGTAGAGTTATCCCCCCCCTGGAATCTTCGAAACTTAAAAAGAACAAACTCTTCATCAAATAAAATAATTGTGTAATCTCAATAAGTTTTTAGTTTGAAAAAATAATTCCGTGTAGAGAGAAAAATGTTTCGTTTTTTTTGTTTTTTGTTTTGAATATTCAAACAAACAAAAACACTTACGAAATAAACTGTAAAATTTCATTCATTTGTTTTTATTATTTTTGAAACAACTATACAGAAACTTTGGCCGCTTCGAGTTCGAATATAAGCCACACTTTTAGAAACAAAAAAGTCTCCTACCACTCAAAAAACAAAAAAAGCAAATCAAAAAAGCACCCCCTAAAAAAGCAAATCGAAAATTTTCTTTTATTTACGAAAAAGAAAAGCCAGTAAAAAACATGCCTTTACAAAAAAACAAAAAACAAAAAACAAATACATATTATGCACGCGTTAATGTGTATAAAGTTATTTTTTCACGATCATAAAGTCGAATGTCATTTTAGAACAGTCGCTAAAATAGATTTCCCTTAATTGGCGTTTCAGGTTCGAGCCTTTCTACTTGGGTAATATTTTCTCTTTTTTTTGCGGTCGTTCGGGCACTCGCCGCTATATTTATTGAAATAAAAGTTGTTTTGATTTATTTTTATTTATTTATTTAGAAGGGGTTCTTTTCAACGCACATGCAACAAAAAGTGCTCAATATCCGGAGAATAGTTTCTTCTCTTTGTATCCCTTCTGCCGAAATATCTGGAGGAGAGAGTACCAGGTACTTCTCTTTGGTTACAACTACATTTACACGTTTTTATCCGTTCTTTTATTTTTGAAAGTGTTGTGGAGGTATCGATGTTGTCCACGATGAAAATAATTTAAAAAGTGTATTTATGCTTGTAACGGAAAAATCTTACGTTCTGGTGGCGATAAAATCGCTGAAGGCGTTTTTGATATCGCTTAGGTTTTTTAAGCATTTCTCACACAGACAGTTGTCGATATGCTTGAAAAGCGGTAGTCGATCTGTGAGAAGTCTTGAGAGTATGGCAGATGAAACAGAGTTTCGTAACCCGATTGGTTCAAGATCTGCGGAGTCAGTTTAGTTAATGCGGTCGGGCATGGTCTTGGAAGAAAATTGAGCCTTCTTTGTTGACTAACGATGGGTATTATTGTCGACGTTTTTGATGCATTTCATCCATTTGTTGACAGTACTTATTTGCCGTAATGGTTTCGTCTACATTCAAAAGACTGTAATGGATTAGACCATCAAACAGTCAGTATGACGTTCTTTTGATGCAACTTTGACTTCGAGAAGTTTAATGGAGCTTAATCGGTGTCTAACAACTAAGCTGAACATCGCCAGTTGTCGTAAAGAACCCACTTTCCATTGGAGGTCACAATCCGATCGAGAAACGGGTTGTTCTTATTGCGTAAAAGAAAAGAAGATGACACTTCATAAAAAAATTGTTGTTGTTGTCTAATTCGCGAAACACCTATTTATCAAGTTTCATTGGTCTCCCCAACCTCTGTCAAGTGGTTGGAAATCGTTGCAAACGTTAATTCAGAAGCAAGTTCTCGAACAGCTGTACGTGGATTGACTTCAAATAAGGCTCTTTATTGATCGTTGTCAACATTCGATAATCGACCACTATGCTCATAATCTTCAAGATTATCGTCGCCGCCACGGAATCTCTTAAACTACCCTTGTGCTGTGTGTTCAGTAGTAGTTTTGGACCAAACGCTTTGCTGACAGGTTTAGCTGTTTTTCAGCCTAGCTGTGTGACCGTGTGACTGGACTTTAATCTCCTGATCAATAGTAATTATCACTGCATACGTTTACGGTGCATAAGCACGAACAACTAGTGATTATTAGTATAAAATCTCTAATATATATTGAGAAAGTATTATATATATGTGTGTGTGTCTGGGATGTGTGTCTATAGATTGGTTGGTTGCTTTTGTTTTACGGCATATCAACCCTTTTCGGGTTATTTAATGCTGAATCCAAAGATTTAAGAAAAAATTTTAATAGAATATATTTGTTGTTTTCAAATCATTTTCTATTTAACCCATAGTTGAGACCCTAACAGATACTACCACTCCGGGTCAGAGTGTAACTGGGAGCAATGGTAATTAAAGGGTGGCTCCACACTCCCCAAAGCCCGCAAACTGGGCCTTCACCACTGGATATAGTTTAAGGTCATATCCAGGACCGTGTGTCTATGGCAGAAAAGCTTAAGTTACTGAATAAAAAGATTTAAGATTTATCTTGGCAGAAATTAATTTATCTAAAGAAATTAATGAACATATATTATCGAACTGCCTGTGTACGTGTCAAAATTACAGTTAATAAGTTATAATTTATACTAATAAGATTTGTCATGTATTCATCTTTCAAATATCTGAACTACGTTTTGTTGCTAGACATGTCTATTACATTACACGAACGCGCGTTGTTAACACTCATTTTTATTAGTAAAATAAGATGTAAATAAAGATACAGAATGTAAATCATTACCATCCTCCGCATATGCTAATGTATCAGTAAAATTACGGTTATAATATACGAACAATAGATCTTTACATAACGTTTGCAAGTTAGGAGAGTATATGGAATAAATTTCAGCTTATGTATGAAAGCAATTCCTTCTCTACACCTTTAATAGCTTCGGGTATTTGAAAATGCGATGACTCGAAACGCAGCATAAAAAATGAAGGAAATATGATGATACTATAATACAAGACAATATATAAACGGAAAATGTGTTGGTTCTTTACAATATAATGCTAACTGTCGACATGATTATAGAATCTCTGTGATAAACGTTAACCAATGATCGATTGATCCGTGGTTACCAAATCAGCTTCGCTCAAATATGAAACTCAATGTCTTTTTTGAAAGATGAAAGCATAAATATTTAATTGATGATGTTTATCGTTTGCCACTCATTTCTTTTCTCATTTCGCTCTTTTTGAATGTATGCACACACACACACACACACACACACACACACACACACACATATATATATATATATATATTTATATATAAGAATACACTAAAAAAAAACTCCATCACCGATTCCTATCAATGTCTTTCGAAAAATACTGCACTTGATTTTTCGCAATAGACATATATTTTTGATTGCTCACTGGCAGCAACCATTGGATTTGTAAACCTATAGGCCGGTTATTAGCGTGTGACCGACCCACGTGTTACATTAAATGTCTTGGAAACGGTCCGCGTATGAAGATTTGTGGATTAAACGTCATTTTGTCTAGGTGAAGGGAAAAAGCATACCTGAGATGTTGGGTGTAGCTGACTCCTTCTTCTCCAAGAATGACGTCATGTTCTTTGAAAGCTTGGCATTGTTGGAATCTTCTTCGTTTTGAGGCCCGTTTCTTTTGACTTAAGGCACAACGAACGCACGACACAATTGTAATATATAAGATCTTAACTATTTTATTTTACAAAATTCATACAATATATATGACAATATTTATTTACAGATCATACAATTTACGTAACATAATTAGCTCCTTTAAACTAACTAATCTTAACTAGTTCTGAGGGAAGGGGTGCTTCCTCCTCTCATTTACGGAGAGACAAAAATTATTAGTCTTAGGGACGAAAAGAGAGAGCGAGAAAAGGAGGGAATCGTGGGATTGCATTCTTGTTGCTTATCTCGGTGTATCCCTCTGCTTACGGCCAAACCATCTCCTGGCCATGCAGTGGGTGGAGATTATAACCACCACAACCAAGGCACTAAGATATAGTGTCACAGATTTACTCTGGTTGATTGGTGACAATAATTCTTCCTAATATCCCAGTACTCTCCGTACTTTACTAGTATAGGTTTGGCACGCACTCCACGCACTCTCCCTTCTTTCCATTAGTCTTTACACTTTTCGACTGTTTTGTGCAGTAAAAATCAAGGCTAGTCCCATCATATTGGAAAGAATTCGGTAGTTTCTCATTTTGCCGTAATTGTCAGTTTTCTAGTGTTTATATGGCGGTGTTCTTTTTGTTTCAACTTTTTCTGCTGCAACTCCATGCAGCTTGTATGCATTCATCGTTTACCTGAGTTGGTTTCAATATTCGAGGGTTTTCCTCAAGATTTCGGCGATTTTAATCGTTGTCGTGCGTTGTATAGTCTGACTTCAGTTTAATAATTATTAGCGATTCTGTTTAATATATTATTTCTTTATGTGCCATATTCCATTTAAGTTCTTTGTTATCTGTACTTGCATCATTTGTCTGAACTATTTTGAACTTTATCATAAGTTCTGCTTGAATAACCAAATATACGATCTTCTTATAAACTGTAATGACACCCGACTACCTTACTTAGATTAGTTTATATGTTTGGACATCCATATCTCAAACGAATATTATTGTTACTAAGAGTTATCACAGAGGGCATCATCAGTGATTACTAGGGCTAGAATAATAGCATATGCTCTTCATTGTTTTGACTCTCGAGTGTGTACCCGTAGATATCTTATATGGTTTTATATAGAGTGATCTATTTCTTCAGTGTCTTACTGTGTCGGATATATACTCGAGAGTCAAAACAACGAAAATAATATTTTGTTGTCATAGCACTGTCACTACTCACTGATAACCACCGGTCGTGTTCCTTGGCGTTTGGGTAACAACAGATCTTTTAAGATTATCAATAATAACCAACTACTTTCGACAACTTTGTAAATGGCATTGCGTTATCGCAATAGCCGTTTACCATTGGTTTCTCATTAGCAACGAACATTGGTTTTCATTGGAAACAAGGTGACAAGCTTGCCACTGTCCTAGCACTCTTTGCCAGTGAAAGTCTGAGCAGTGTCTTCTTTCTTCGTTCCTTCCATCCGTCTTGGCCTTTCGCGCCTATTTCATGTCGTTTCAGCCGCGATTGATGCTTTCATTAGAGTCTGGAAATATACAGCTTATTAGATTTCTTGCAGTTCCAGTTTCTTATCCTTTTATTTTACTTCTGTTGCAGTATCCAGGGAACTAATTAATAAGTTGTTGTTGTTGTTGTTATCATTATTATTATTATTTTTATTATTATCGGCTCACATAGAGCTTTCACACAAGTCAGCAAACGATCTGATTGGAGACCTGTGATGTTCTCTGAAAGTTGAGTGACAACAAGACTCCCCAGGCGTCCAGCTCGCTCCTCCTCCTTCGATAGCATTTGCAAATAGATTTGCATCATCGCAACAGCCTCTTACCATTGATTTCTCGTTGGCAGTGGCCATTGGTTCATACTGGAATTTGAGTGGCACTAAGTCTCCCCAACATCCCAGTTCTCTTCGCACTTGTCCAGCGGAGGTCTAACCAGTGCTCCCTCCTCGGTCTTTCAGTCCTCCTTGACCCTTCTCGGCTGTTTGGTATCACTTTTTTTCGGGGGGGGGGCGGTGGTGAAATAATGGAGATGCATGATGGGGGGATGTAGAACATGTAGATCTGCAGCTTCGGTGTTCTTCATTATCTGTAACGCTTCTTCGTTATATTGTTTTGGGTTATTCTCCGCATTCAAGGGTTTTCCTTAATATTTCAGCCGTTTTCATCATCGTTAGGCGTTGTATTTGTGCAGCTATTCCACTGATTCCAATTTCTGCCATTCTTTTTTCCATGTTTTTCTGGATTGTTCCTAGTGCTCCTACTATTATCGGTACTATTTTGATTTTCTTCATCATCCAAATCCCTTTTAACTCTCTGGCTAGTTCTGTGTATTTGCTTCGTCTCTCTTTTTCTTTCATACTCACCCTGAGGTCAGCTACGATTTGACAGGATTTCTCTTTCTTGTTAATTATTACGACATCTGGTCTTCTTGCTTGGATGGGTTTGTCCGTCTGTATGTCCATGTCCCATAGGATTTTGTGGTTCTCGTTTTCGAGTGCTGTTGCGGGTTTATGCTTGCACCATTTATCTGTACGCTCAAAATGCAGCCGTTTGCACAATTCCCAGTGCACCGCCCTCCCCACTTAGTCATGTTTGTTTTTGTATTCCTTTTGGGTCAGTTGCTGCATTCACTATGGTTTATCGTTTCGTCTCTTTATCCACAGAGTCTGCATTTGCTGTTTTCTTGTATTTTATCGATCCTTGCTTTGATATGGTTGGTTCTTATCGAATTATCTTGTGCTGCAGTTATTAGGGATTCAGTTTCTCGGTTTATATGTCCTTTTCGCATCCATGTCCAGGTGTTTTCGTTATTCTCATCTTTTGTCATTCTTATGAATCTTCGTGGAGTTGTTTCTCTTCCCATTTCTCTTTTTTGCTTTTGTCATTTGCCTCTCTGTTTTCTGTTTTGTTAGTTTTCTCCGTATCTCTCACTGCCATAATTATCCTTTCAGTGTTTTGCATTATGTATTTTTCTAGTTCTTTTTTTGTGTCCTTCACACAGTCTTCTATACATATCAGTCCTCTCCCGCCGTCTTTCCTTTTCACATAGAGCCTGTCAATATCGTCCTTTTGGTGTAGTGCATTATGCATGGTCATGAGTTTCCTGGTTTTCTGGTCGAGCTGCCTCAGTTCTTCTTCTGTCCATCCTATAAACGGTCCAGAGTAGCTCACTAGTGACACTGTCCATGTATCTATACCTTTTATTAGGTTTCTGCTATATAATTTATTTTCCAGGAGTTTTCTTGTTCTCCTGGAGTATTCCTTTCTAATTTTCTCTTTCATTTCTGTTGCTCTGATGGTGTCTGCTTCCAGAATTCCCAAGTATTTATTGTCGTCTTGTTCCCCTAGTGCCCTCATTTCTGTTTGGTTGGGTAGTTCCATGCCTTCTGTCGTTTCCAGTTTTCCCTTTTTTATAACTAGTAGTGCGCACTTTTCCATTCCAAATTCCATTTGGATATCTTAGCTGAGGATTCTAGTAGTGTCTCTCGCTCCTTTTCGGTCCTTGCAAAAAGTTTCAGATCGTCCATGTACATCAGGTGGTTCATTTTTTCCTCTATATTGGAGAACTTGTATCCGGCTTGGCAATTTCTCAGAATACTATTCAAGGGCATCATAGCTATGACGAACAGTGATGGTGATAATGAGTCTCCTTGGAAGATGCCTCTTTCCCTAGTAGTCTCAACTTTTGAAGATTCTTAGTTGGATTTTTTTCTTGAACACCAGGTCAATGCTTTTGACTTTAGACATTCAGTTACAAACAGACAAATCTTTTGCAAAATTGAAAAGAAATTGACTCGTCAACCAATTAGTTATTTACAGTGTTTTTTTTTTATTGAACCAAACGTTCCAATTACAATTGAATTTAGTTTGACTTCTCTATATTACCATACCCTAAATTATTTTCGTTTCCAATTTACATATTTATGTATTTTTTTTATGTTATTTCTCTTGCATTATAGTATTGAAACGGCAAGTTAGGTCTATGATTGAGCAATTTTTTTGTTTAGAAAAATTTTCAGGTTTGGAAATATTCAAGAATCTTATTAATTTGTATTCGCTTGTTTCGAAGATGTTTGACATTGTCGTCTTCCTGTACCACTTCTGGGTTGTGCTCATACCACTTTACATTGTGGTCTAAATCGTAGAGTTTGCAAATATTCCAGTGTAGGACTTCAGCAACTTTGTTGTGCCTCTATTTTTGTATTGTGTTGAGCTAGCATAGGGCATTTTGATATAATATGCGCTAATGTTCCTTCCATTTTATTACGGATTCTACGCATAGATCATTCTGCAGTTTTGCCAATGTTATGTTTGACGAATCAAATGCATGGCTTATTCTTAAGTTTCTATTAAAGATTTCCCGGCAGATCTCTCTTGAATAATCAATTCCCTCTTTATATGTAGATACTATTGAACTACATCTTTCGTACAAAGGCAACACAAAGTTTTTGTGTCAACATGTTTCAATTAATCTATATTTCAGTCAACTATACCAGCTCTATATTTAATTATAGCTACTGTCATGAAGTTCATTACATATATTGTATTCCAATTGTGGATTTAAGATGTTTTTTTTTCATTTTCGTGCTCTTAATCTTATCACTCTCAGTATCCTTAAATATCTGTAGCATCTCTCGCTGCCCATATTCTTTATCAAATCTGTTGTAGCCCCTTCTCATCATAAGAATAGCATATTTTGTTATATGAAATTTTTTCCTTATGTCATTAAGAAACAATCTGATCGTATCAATTAAGTTATCGAACTAGTTCTCAATTCGTTACAAAAATCTTAAGGTCATCCATGAATCATAGATGGCTGAATTTAGGAAGTCATTTTATAATTTCATAACATGGATTATCTTCATGTTTTACTCCGTCCCAGATGCCGTTCATGAATACACTAGATTAAGCAACATCACGTATAACCTCTTTTCCTCTTTCAATCCCTTATTCTGACAATACAACTCAATTCTGTCACTGTAACGTAAGACTGGCAGTTTTACCTATGATACACTGTTTCAATTTTCAGTTACACGTTAAAACAACAACAACAACAATGATAATAATAATAACAATGATAATAATAATAATAATAATAATAATAATAATAATTATTATTATTATTATTATTATCATTATTATTAAAGGTGTATCTAAGAACCTAAAGTACCAGAATGGTTGACCAAAGCTAAAACCATTTTAGTGCAAAAAGACACAGAATCAAATAACTACCCTCAGCAACTGCAGACCTATTATCCACAATGTGGAAAATACTAATAGCACAGCTGATGGAACACATTCATCATTCCCTTTCAAAATCGTTGACTACTTCCTGAGGAACAGAACGGGCGACAAAAAGGAATAAGAGAAGACATGACATGCATATACAAAATAATCCTAAAGGAGGGAAAAGGCAGAAAAAGGAACTTGGCAATGGCGTGGATCGACTACAAAAAAAGCGTATGGTAGAATCCCGCAAGCATAGGTGAATGCCTGAGAATGTACAAAATACCAAGCAAGATTATCAATTTAATAGAAAATACAATGAAATCATAGTGACTTGCACTGACAACTGATAGACAATACATAACGGCGATTAAAATACAAAGACGTACTTTCCAAGGTGATTCCTTATCACCACTACTATTTATCATAGTTATGACGTACTTTAACAACATAATAAGAAGATGCCAAGCCGGATACACGTCCATTAATCCAGGTGAAACAATCAACCACCTAATGTACATGGATGACAGAAGTTGTTTTCAAAAATCAAGAAAAAATTAGTGGCGCTAATAAACATAACTAGAATATTCAGTCAGGATATCTGGAAGGAATTCGGCATAGAAAAGTATGCGCCGCTGATCATGAGAAGGGGAAAACTGGAAGCAACGGAAGGTATGATACTACATAACCAAACGGAGATGAGAGCACCAGTTGAACACGATATTTGGGTCTTCTGGGAGCAGACAGCATCAAAATAACAGAAATGAAAGAGAAGATTTGAAGGGAATACTTCCTACGTTCACGAAAACTCCTCAAAACGAAGCTATATAGTAGAAAAAACCAGGAAACTTATTACTTTGAACAATGCGCTACATCTACTGGATGATACTGACCGACTCTACGTGAAACGAAAAGATGGAGGAAGAGAATTGGTGAGTATAGAAGACTTCTTAAATGATACAAGAAAAGAATTAGAAAAATACATATCAAATAGCACTGAAAGAATAACTACAGCAGTAAAATACACTGAAAAACAAAGAAAACAGAAACAGAGAAAATAAATGAATAAGATGAGAAAAGAAAAATGAGAAGAGAAACAATTACATAGACGATTCATAAGGATGACAAAAGATGAGACTAAAGAAAACACTTAGGTATGACTAGAAAAAGGAAAGCTTAACAGAGAAACGGAATCCCTATCAACAATCGCACAAGATAACGCACATAAAAGCAAGGGTCGACAAGAAAACAGCAAATGTAAACTCTGTAGACGAAGAGACGAAACAATAAACCACATAATAAGCGAATGCAGCAAACTAACTCAAAAAGAATATAATAATAGACAAGATCAAGTGGGGAAGGCAGTACGCTTGGAATTATACAGACATCTGAATCTTGAACACCAAGACAAATGGTATAAGATAAAACCGGCAGCATAACTTGAAAATAAAAGTCACAAAATCCTATGGGACATGGCTATACAAACAGATAAACCTATCCAAGCAAGACCGGATGTCATACTTGTTAACAAGAAAGAAAAGGCTCATCAGAATGTAGACTTTGCTGTTCCAGCAGACCGCAGTATGAAGATCAAGAAGACCAAGTGGAGAAAATACACTGAACTGGCCAGAGATCTCAAAGGAATATGGAAAATGAAAAGGTCAAGATAAGACTATAAATAGGAGAGCGCTATGAATAATGCCAAAACTTTAAAAAGAGAAAAGAATAGATTGGAATCAGAGGGATGGGTGTTAAAATATAATGCAAAGAGGAATTGGATATTGGGAAGGCCTTTTCTACCCAAATTCCAGTTAAGACTAATGGGTGCCGCCAACGAGAAATCAATGTTAAGCGACTGTTATTCTGAAATGGTTATCGAAAGAGGTAGAAAGTACTGAAGACCTGGAGAAACTTGCTGTCCCTCAGACCCAGGGAATGCCACAAGTTGTTTCTAAGGAGAAATCTTTGGTGATGCCCAAGCGAGTTAATAATAATAATAATAATAATAATAATAATAATAATAATAATAATAATAATACCAGACTTAATATTGTTACAATTGATTCATATTAAAAGATATTAGATATCTACTAATGCACTGCACATATACAACAAAAAAATTGCGAAAAACTAATTTCCCAAATAAACATCAATTTTTGTATATCATGGAATCGAAAAAAAATCATCAAATATGTGTTCGTTTGAAAAAAACAATTAAACTACTACAAACGTTACCCGTTATGTATTTTCCATGCTTATCAATGAAATTCAATTGTTCGCCCCCGGTTTTAAAGTAAAATGTTAGATTGTTCGGTAAACATAATGGATACACATTTGTATAGAAAAAAAACGGCTTTTTATACATCGTTTTCATGGTAGTAAAAAATACAAGGTAACTGGATCGTGTTTTTTAATAGAAAACTTAAGTATGTATTATATTTTATTGAACGTGATTTGATGATATAATTAAATCTGTCTGAACAAAGTATAAATGTAGTGTTAACAAATTCGATTTGTAATAAGTAATAATATAACAAAATAAATAATAATATGATGAAATCAGTAATAATATAACAAAACAAATCATAATATAACAAAACAAATCATAATATAGCAAAAATAAATCATAATATAACAAAACAAATCATAATATAACAAAACAATAAAAATAAAACAAAACAATAATAATATAACAAAACAAGTAATTATATAACTAAACAAATCATAATATAACAAAACAAATAATAATATAACAAAACAATAATAATATAACAAAACAAGTAATAATATAACAAAACAAATAATAATATAACAAAACAAGTAATAATATAACAAAACAATAATAACATAACAAAAGCAAATAATAATATAAAAAAACAAATCATAATATACCAAAACAAATCATAATATAACAAAACAATAATAATATAACAAAAACAAATAATAATATAACAAAACAATAAAATATAACAAAACAAATAATAATATAACAAAACAAGTAATAATATAACCAAACAATAATAATATAACAAAAGCAAATAATAATATATCAAAAAAAATAATAATATAACAAAACAAGTAATAATATAACAAAACAATAATAATATAACAAAAAAAATAATTTAACAAAACAAATCATAATATAACAAAACAAGTAATAATATAACAAAACAAGTAATAATATAACAAAACAAGTAATAATATAACAAAAAAATAATAATATAACAAAACAAGTAATAATATATCAAAAGAAACAATAATATAACAAAAAAGAATCATAATATAACAAAACAAGTAATAATATCATAAAACAAGCAATAATATTATAAAACAAGTAATAATATATCAAAACAAGTAATAATATATCAAAACAAGTAATAATATAACAAAATAAGTAATAATATAACATAACAAATAATAATATAACAAATCAAATAATAACATAACAAAAAATCATAATATAACAAAACAAGTAATAATATATCAAAACAAGTTATAATATACCAAAACAAGTAATAATATATGAAAACAAGTAATAATATAACAAAACAAGTATAATATATCAAAACAAGTAATAATATAACAAAACTAGTAATAATATATCAAAACAAGTAATAATATAACAAAACAAATCATAATATAACAAAACAATAATAATATAACAAAACAAATCATAATATAACAAAACAAGTAATAATATAACAAAACAAGTAATAATATAACAAAACAAGTAATAATATAACAAAACAAATAATAATATAACAAAAGAAATAATAATATAACAAAACAAATAATATTATAACAAAACAAATAATAATAAAAAAAAAACAAGTAATGATATAACAAAATTTGTAATAATATAACAAAACAAATAATCATATATCAAGACAAATAATAATATATCAAAGCAAGTAATAATATAATAAAACAAATACTAATATAACAAAACAAGTAATAATATAACAAAATTAGTAATAATATAACAAAACAAATAATAATATAACAAAAAATAATAATATAACAAAACAAATAATAATATATAAAAACAAGTAATAATATCACAAAACATATAATAATAAATCAAAACAAATAATAATATATCCAAACAAATAATAATATAACAAAACAAATAATAATATAACAAAACAAGTAATAATATAACAAAATTAGTAATAATATAACAAACAAATAATAATATATCAAAACAAATAATAATATATCAAAGCAAGTAATAATATAACAAAACAAATAATAATATAAGAAAACAAATCATAATATAACAAAACAAGTAATAATATATCAAAACAAATAATAATATAACAAAACAAGTAATAATATAACAAAAAATAATAATATAAGAAAACAAGTAATAATATAACAAAATAAGTAATAATATAACAAAAAAAATAATAATATAACAAAACAAGAAATAATATAAAAAATAAGTAATTATATAACAAAATAAATAATAATATAACAAAACAAATAATAATATAACAAAACAAGTAATAATATAGCAAAATAAGTAATAATAGAAGAAAACAAATAATAATATAACAAAACAAATATTAATATAACAAAACAAATAATATTATAACAAAATTAATTATAATATAAGAAAACAAATAATAATATTACAAAACAAATAATAATAAAACAAAACAAGTAAAAATATAACAAAATTTTTAATAATATAACAAAACAAATAATAATTTATCAAGACAAATAATAATATATCAAAGCAAGTAATAATATAACAAAACAAATAATAATATAACAAAACAAGTAATAATATAACAAAATTAGTAATAATATAACAAAACAAATAATAATATAACAAAAAAATAATAATATAACAAAACAAATAATAATATAACAAAAAAATAATAATATAACAAAACAAATAATAATATAACAAAAAAATAATAATATAACAAAACAAGTAATTATATAAAAAAACATATAATAATAAATCATCCCAAATAATAATATATCAAAACAAATAATAATATAACAAAACAAGTAATAATATAACAAAATTAGTAATAATATAACAAAACAAATAATAATATATCAAAACAAATTATAATATATCAAAGCAAGTAATAATATAACAAAACAAATAATAATATAAGAAAACAATAATAATATAACAAAACAAATAATGATATATCAAAACAAATAATAATATAACAAAACAAGTAATAATATAACAAAAAATAATAATATAAGAAAACAAGTAATAATATAACAAAATAAGTAATAATATAACAAAATAAATAATAATATAACAAAACAAGAAATAATATAAAAAATAAGTAATTATATAACAAAATAAATAATAATATAACAAAACAAATAATAATATAACAAAACAAGTAATAATATAACAAAATAAGTAATAATATAAGAAAACAAATAATAATATAACAAAACAAATCATATTATATCAAAACAAGTAATAATATAACAAAACAAGTAATAATATAACAAAAAATAATAATATAACACAACAAGTAATAATATAACAAAATAAGTAATAATATAACAAAACAAGTAATAATATAACAAAACAAGTCATAATATAACCAAACAAATAATAATATATCAAAACAAATAATATTATAACAAAACAAATAATAATATAACAAAACAAATAATAATATAACACAACAAGTAATAATATAACAAAATTAGTAATAATATAACAAAACAAATAATAATATATCAAAACAAATAATAATATATCAAAACAAGTAATAATATAACAAAACAAATAATAATATAACAAAACAAATCATAATATATCAAAACAAATAATAATATAACAAAACAAGTAATAATATAACAAAATAAGTAATAATATAACGAAATAAGTAATAATATAACGAATTAAGTAATAATATAACAAAACAAGTAATAATATAACAACATAAATAATAATATAACAAAACAAGTAATAATATAACAAAACAAATATTAATATATCAAAACAAGTAATAATATAACAAAACAAGTAATAATATAACAAAACAAGTAATAATATAACAAAAATTTATAATATAACAAAACAAGTAATAATATATCAAAACAAATAATAATAATATATTAAAACAAGTAATAATATAAGAAAAGAAATAATAATATAACAAAATAAGTAATAATATATCAAAACAAATAATAATATATTAAAACAAGTAATAATATAACAAAACAAGTAATAATATAATAAAACAAGTAATAATATAACAAAAAATATGCATTAGAATTAGCTGATAATTTAATAATCTAAAGTTGGTGCTCAATTCTAGAGGAAACATCTTGATACATTCTTCATTATAATGGCGTTTTACTTCCCTTTCCCCAATGCGTTTACAGAATACACGAGAATCACTAGCATGCGGTATAACGTCTTTCCCTCTTTCAATTCCTTCACAGATTCTACAATATTATTGTACCTATTTACAATGCCTCCCCACGGGACAGAGTTAGGCACCAGGTTCGTTTTTTAACGTGGAGAAAAGGCACAAAAATAAAAATTGTCTCAATCGTGAAAGATTTATCCTCCACTGAAAGAGAACAAGAAATGGAAGTGACGCATCTGCAGAACAGATACTACACTTTGAGGTATTTATTTGCTCCCCCACTGAGCAAATTAGGCACAAGGCCGATTTTTAAAGTGAGGAGTGAAGGGAAATGGGGACCAACTCCCCGGGGAGTAGGGTTGCTGGATAGTGACAATTGGTATGAAGGGTTGCCCCTACATTGACCAAGGTCTTATATGTGGGGTCGCCCCCACATATGGTCTTTGCTTGCAGTATCTGCCTGAACAGATGGTATTTATTTGCTCCCCCACTGAGCAAATTAGGCACAAGGCCGTTTTTAATGTGAGGTAAAAACCAGCTCCCCTAAAAGTAGGCAAAAAGGGGGCACTCTGGTTACCAAAAATAATAATTGTCCCAGTATAGAGGGTTTCCCCTCCATTGACTGGTACAAATTATCTTAAGTGCAGCATCTGCCGGAACAGATGGTATTTATTTGCTCCCCCACCGAGCAAATAAGGCACAAGGCCGATTTTTAATGTGAGGAGTTAAGGGGAAATGGGGGCCAACTCCCCGGGGAGTAAGGGAGCTGGATAGTGACAATTGGTATGAAGGGTTGCCCCTACATTGACCAAGGTCTTATATGTGGGGTCGCCCCAACATATGGTCTTTGCTTGCAGCATCTGCCGGAAAAGATGGTATTTATTTGCTCCCCCACCGAGCAAATTAGGCACAAGGCCGATTTTTAATGTGAGGAGTGAAGGGAGGGGGAAGGGAAAAAGGGGACCAGCTCCCGAGAGGTGGGAAATGGGAGCTGGTTAATGGTCAGGCATGTGGGGTTGCCCCCACATCTGGTCTTTGCTAGTCATAGCTAGTCATAGCTAGTCATAGCTTGCAGCATCTGCCGGAACAGATGGTATTTATTTGCTCCCCCACTGAGCAAATTAGGCACAAGGCCGTTTTTAATGTGAGGTAAAAACCAGCTCCCCAAAAAGGGGGCACTCTGGTTACCAAAAATAATAATTGTCCCAGTATAGAGGGTTTTTATTTAAATGCTGCCCACATCAGCATTATGTGGCACAAGGCCGGAAAGTGGGAACCCCGCAGGCTCCCCTAAAGGAGGGGCACTCCTGCAATTTTAAAAATTGCCTGAGTAACCCCGTCGGCATTCCCCGGTCGGGGCGCCTCAGGCAGCAAGCAATAAACTTGCCCCACCGGAAAGCCCGGTGGCAAGGCCTGGGAGGGTGGACCTCCTAGGTATTACCCAGGCGGTTCCCAGTATAGAGGGTTTCCCCTCCATTGACTGGTACAAATTATCTTAAGTGCAGCATCTGCCGGAACAGATGGTATTTATTTGCTCCCCCACCGAGCAAATTAGGCACAAGGCCAATTTTTAATGTGAGGAGTGAAGGGAGGGGGAAGGGAAAAAGGGGACCAGCTCCCGAGAGGTGGGAAATGGGAGCTGGTTAAAGGTCAGGCATGTGGGGCTGCCCCCACAGCTGGTCTTTGCTAGTCATAGCTTGCAGTATCTGCCGGAACAGATACTACACTTTGATCTTGAGCAAAAGGCCAAGTAAAAAGAAAAACAACAGAAAATAAAACGACTTTTTTATATATAAATGTTAAACGCAAAGACAGACCCTAATAAATAAAATAAAAGTAATACTTACTTCATTTTATTGATGTAAAGTGCGAACACAGGCAATACAATATTATTTTATGAATAAATTAAAGTAAAGGCTAAAGTAAATTTCTATTAATAAAAAACAACAACTATACGATTAAAATTTTGAAAATACATATCGATTCATTATATATTATTTTGATTAGACAAATTACTGTTGTCGCTTTTTATATTCGTTTCACAACGTTTTCTGAAATTCGGGAATTTTCATATCGAACTCGAACATATGTATAGAATGATACTACAATCCAATTTTTAAAAGGGGGATGCATTACTGTGAAAGATTACCGGGACGAGATCATTATTGTGAGGATGATAATAATATTGTGAGGATGATAATAATACTATAACAGATTAAATCAAACGCAGACCCCACAATATGATTGTTATTAATATTATGAAAAAGTAATACGTATTTTCATTTTATTAATATCTAAGGTAAACGCCGATCCTACATTATTGTTGTTATGAATGAAATAAAAAAGTAAACGTGTTTCTTTTTTACAAATGCCAAGCGCTTCCCCTCACTCCCAAATACTATTGTTATGAATAAAATAAATGTAACATTTATTTGGATTTTTGAAAACGTAAAATTCGTACATTGACACTAAAACTTTTGCTCTGAATAAATTAAAGTAAAATGTATTTATATTTTTTTTTGTAAATATCAAATGCAAATGCAGACCCCAGAATATTATTGTTATAAATAAATCAAAAGTAAAAAAAACATTAAAGGAAGCGAAAAGAAATCTATTCACTTTTTATAAATGCCAAGCCCAAACACAGATTATTTATTATTATTTTAATGAAAAAAAGTATTTCTGTTTTATAAATGTTAAACGTGAACACAAGACTTAATGAATAAAATAAAAGTAAAACCTATTTCCATTTTTATTATTGTAAAGTGCGAATACAGACAATACAATATTATTTTAGGAATAACTTAAAGTGGAAGCTATCTTATTTTTGCAAATGCCAAGAGTAAATGCAGACCGCGCGTAATTATTATGAATAAGATGAAAATAAAACATGTTTCTTTTATATAACTGTCAACCAAAAGCATAGGCTCGACTCTATTATTTAATAAAGTAAAAATAAATCGTAGCTGCTTTTTATAAATAACAAATGTGAACCAATATTATTTTCGACTTCAGGAGAACGTGTCTACAATATTATGCGTGAATCACAAGCATGTCAACTCGTAACTTGTAATGGAGGAACAATTTATCATTAATATTCTGCTTCCGACAAACATAATTAACTACTATTAGCTCTCATAGCCGCCCCTATTGACTAGAAGAGCAAGATACAGCTGGTTTTGGTATAGAAAATTCATCTCCCAAAAATTTGACCTTCTAAATTGGAACAAAAATAAAAATCGTTTCGATCTAAACAGATTTCTCCTTCAGTTACCAGGCACAGAAAGAAAGAAACCTAGTAGCAGGACAAATACTAAACTTAGCTATTACGAAAAGATTAAAAGAGTAATTCCCCTTTAAAACAGTTTTATGTCGACCCCCATGAATTGTTTAACAGCAACTTCACAGTAAATCCCGCTCTTGTATTTCACCAGTAATGTGGACAGAATGGATACCATTACAACATAAAGTAGGAAACGTGAGGCAATATTCCGAAAAGAACTTGAAACTATCATCCTACATTCACGTCCCATCTGTGCTGGTAACACCTTTCACTTTTCTTGAGATCTTCTCAACATCGAATAAACCAAGGCGATTTAGCTCATATTGAAGGAAATGAAATTGTCACGCTCTTCAATTTGTTCTTTTGCAAAGGACAGTGTCTCTATCACGATAGTCAGAGAAAAATATTATCAGACAACCTTACCGCATAAACAAATTATTCGTGTATTGCACACATGACTCGTCCTCATAACCAGGTAAGGAATGGTAGTTAAGGAATATAGTGTGTGTCCTGTAACAAAGAGCGAACAAGTGACAGATTTTATATAAAATTGTACTTTCTTTTATACTAGACTAGCCTGAGTGCCCGGCGTTGCCCGGGTGTTTGGAGGCGTGTATTGAGCCCCAAAAAAAATGGTAGTAGGCAGGCAAGCTCAGATCCGTACCGCGAAGGAGGAAACGAATGTAAAAAAAAACGTGACATCTTTGCTGTTGCGTCCATCGTTAAACCGGAAGTGACGAAAGTTTAAATTAAGGCTAGGCAATCGAAAAGAGGGGGTGACTTTCGAAAATATTGGCAAAAAAGCGATTCTTCCCCTGTAGTAAAGTGCCCAGTTGAGGTTGAAGAAATTAATGTTTAGCATATTCTTCTGTATGTGTTGTCCAAAGGGTCGAGCTTTAAAACAATACAAATCGTGTGAAAACCCGTCGCTTCTGTCGAAAGTTTTAGGCAGATATACAAACAAACAAACAAACATACATACATACATATATACATTTAAACAGACAGGTGATATTTATAGTATACCATACGATGACAGAGGCACTTATTTGACCAAGCACTAATGCGCCCACACTTCTAAGCAAGTAATAAGTAAAATAAATAAAGTAAAGGAAAAAAATGATAAACGTACGAAAAGGTGTGGAAAAGCTCATCAGACCAAAAAGAGAGACAATTTTCGTCTGATGAGGTGGTCTCGTTGAATAGAGATTCTACAGAAACCAGTATGCGCATATGTAACCAATAAGGTTTGTATAATAAACAGGCCAGGTCTGTCATCCATTGAGCACTCTTTAATAATCACGCTGTTTTCATTGGATTTACATCTAGGAAACCAATCTACACAACCATTACACACACACACATACACACACACACACACACATATATATATATATATTTATTTACTGTTTGCTCATATATATATATATATATATATATATATATATATATATATATATATATATATATATATATATATATATATTAGCAGGCCTCCTTTAATCTCCCGGTTGGAAATACGCTTAAATATAATATTTTAATTTATGCAGACTTCGTATTTATTATTATTGTTAAAAATATTATTCTTTATTGATTATTATATTGTACCTAATACATAGTAGTGCCCACTTTGTGAGCGCGGTCGTAAAATACGCTTAAATATAATATTTTAATTTATACAGATTTCGTATTCATTAACATAGAGTCAATACTCTATTGAGTATTATACTATACCCAAGTATATAATATTGATTTGAAAACTTTGGGGTCCATTAACTAGCAGCGAAACAAAACATTTAGCGCTTCAGCCTTAATCGTTGCTGTTGGAGTTATCGTCAGATAAATAAAATAAAACTTTAAAATTAAACAGACTTTAACGTATAAATGTCTACTTTCGCATGCATGCAAGGTCATTTTCAGTCGACTTACGCTTGCTAAGATTTTGTTTTCAATTTTTACCATTTAGTAGCTATTTTACGTGTTAACACAAAATCGAATATGTTCCACAGGTTAAAATTCCCTATATAACAAGTTGCAAAGTTTGTAGACCAAACTTTCAAACAGGAGCTTGATAGAGATTATTCTTCTCACACAGTAAACATCACTTATATATATATATATATATATATATATATATATATATATGTGTGTGTGTGTGTGTGTGTGTGTGTGTGCGTAGGTATGTGTGTGTGTGCATGCTATAACTTTTTCGTTTAAAATGCTTCACAATTCTGCACCATGTACAAAATATGTATGATGGAACTGGGTTTATATTTAAATGAAAGGAATCACCCAATACGAAACCATAAACAATGAATAAAAAATTGTTCAAAGTTCGTTTTTAAAATAAATATGAACATTAGTTCATTGTTGTGCATTCGCTAGCATATCTGTGACCGAATATCTTTTTACAAGTTTTTAATTGAAAAGGTCGGCTTTTCATATCAATGTCTGTGTGTGAAAAAAACTCAACCTTAAATATATATATATATATATATATATATATATATATATATATATATATATATGGGGGGTGTATGTATGTGTAATATGTGCGTATGCGATAACTTTTCCATGCTAAATGCTACAAAATGATTCACAATGTAGAAAATACGCATCAATAGATCTGAGCATAATACTTAAATGAAACCAATCATCTTATAAAAATATCATAAGAAAATAAAAATGATTAGTGAAAGTTCGTTTTTAAAGGAATATATAAATTAGTTAATCACAACTTTATATGTAAATATGCATATATATATATATATATATATATATATATATATATATATAATGCTTAGCATAAAGCAGTGGTCTTTGTGCAAAAGTTTGTATTGTACTAAATATGAGTATATTTAGCAAATACAACATTATTGCACTAATCTTATATAGTGATGCGGCGAATGTTGTCATGGATTGAATGAGGATCACCAAATGTTCTACCTTCCCATACTTTTATTGTCATAAAAATGAGTGAAATAGACCATTTTTAATCAAACAGATGTCCTCCTCTTTGGTTATACCCCGTCTCCGCAGTGTACCGGCAGGAAGCTTCACATGCCCCTCCGCAGTGACTTAGTACATAATACATTGTAATCGACTTTGCGTTGTAAAAAATCTACCGTTGATTTTATGACATGATCTGTAAATAATCGGTTCACTTAAAGTTTAAAATTCAAATAGCAAATAATATGGTTCAATCTATCGTCTCTCAAAAGACGCATTCATTTTGAACGCGTCTCTGTCATATCAAAGTAGTAAATGTTAATTTTTGAAATTAGTTTTACATAATCAGTTTAATTAAATTTAGATTTACAAACTCAAGTATTATGATTCAACTGTGCTCTAAAAAGAGACTTTCGTTTCTCTCGCACCCCTGTCTTATAAAAGAATCTACAATTAATTTTATAGGCTCGGCTTTTATTTTTGTGCAGTCATAAAACTTCTCAAATGCATTTATGATTCTAGGTTATATGAAAGGGTAAACTTTGGTCATAATCGAATTTCTGTCTTTTGTATTTTTCATTATCGATTTTAGATTCTTATCAGATGCAATCCGATACAAATCCCACAGAAAAACACTTTTAGACGCATCAAAGTACCTTTATTTTAAATGTTATAAAGAATCAACCCACTCACTTCCAAGTTACACAGGCAGGCAGACAACATTCCTCGGACATATATAATTGTGGTCAATAATAAATAGAGCTATTTACATTAATATTTATGCATACAAACAAATACAATGTATGTATAAAGATTATATATATACAAACACACACAAATATATGTATATATTTTTATTTATTTATTTATTTATTTCACGGTGAAGACGCTAACCTGAATATCGTTTAAAAAATCAACAACAAAAAACTACGTAAATATATAAACGATAAAAACTAAGCAGTAAATCGTCTATGGCATCATAGCGTAATGGATAAGACGCTGGACTGAAAATACATAAGATCCAAGGTTCGAGTCCTAATAACAGTCAAGCTACGCTGAAGAGGGGTAGCACCCCGAAACATGCATGTACGTAGATTACTGCTTTAAAAATAAATAAGTAAATAAATAAATAAAAATATTATTTGTTTACGTCCAAAATAAAATATGGGCAATTTCTAAAAATAAATAAAAAATATTTAAAAAAAACCGATCTTCAAGGTGAACACGCTAACCTCAATATTGTTTTAAAAAATCCACAACAAAAATTATATATATATATATATATATATATATATATATATATATATATATATATATATATATATATATACGGATGTTACGGCTTTTATCAAGTAAATGTTAAAATGTCTACGATAGTTCTCTCGGTGGAGATTAGCCGTGAGGTTTGTTTCTTGCTAATAAGGTAAGAGATGACAGGGTCGAATCTCCTAACCGGTCGTAGTCGTGTTACCCTGCACTGATGATTCCCAAAAAAGTGAAACACTACTGTCTTTAATCATGTTTTTATTTTAAGTTTTGTGACTACCAGTCATAAAACTTTGTTTCAATCCATGCAGCTACCAGCAAATACATGGGATGTTAAAATGTTTTACGTGACTTTCTGATTAGTTCGCAAACAATATTTTTCTCTGATGAGAAGAAATAGCTTCTTTGGAATTCCCCGAATTTAGGAGTACCCAACTTTGGAGTATTCTGCCGAATACTAAAAAACTTATTTTAAAAGTCTAATTTACATCTCTGTTCTTCTTATTTATCCTAAGCTCTACTATCGTCAGTGTATGTATTGAGCTTTTTTATTTGGTTGGATTAAAATATAAATAACTATATTATATACTTGGTTTTGGAATTTGCTTTTCCTTAATTAGTAAATTTCTCCTCATAAGCTTTTCTGATATATGTATATATATATATATATATATATATATATATGTATATATATATATATATATATATATATATAATATCTGTTCTATCTATGGCTTTCTTCCAGCATATTACGCTCTGAATGAATAAAAACACAAACATCTGTTTTATTCATTAATAATACTCCTCTTGTTTTATTACACCACAATCTTCAGTTCAATAAAAAAAAATTCATTTCTTATTCTAAGAAATTACCACAAGCTAAAATCACTGAGCACCTCTTAGAAAAGGCAGAATACAATAAACGCATTATCACGGCCGGAAGTAGCAAGGAACGGAACATGTGCAGATTATCGGAAGTTCTTTATTTTCTATTCAAAAGCAACATATTAGCTTCTGGATATATCTCGACATATACTCCAAATTAAGAAACCACATGTAATGCAAGGTACAATAAGATAATTTCCATTACTAATCTTACCTATTAACCTACTATAGCGCTTACATGACGTTAAAATATCTGATGGGCGGCAAATTTAAAATGAAATGCTAGAAGCGTTGAATTTCAGTCTCTTTCAATGTTATAAAGCAACTTAGGAAGAAGTTGAAGTGCAACGTGAACCAAAATCTTGCTGCCCAAATCTCTACATAGAACCCCTGATGCTTATGTCCCTAATAGTAGCCCCCCTACATCAAAGTGGCAATGTGCCTTGTTTGGGGCGAAATGTAAAAAAAAAGAAAAAAAATTACTTCTCACCTTAGAATTTATAACGCAAATAAATTTGAAGCAGTTTTAATTTAAGCAAGATGGAGTAAGGTTTAGATTTCCATCATTTTTTCACTTTTTCATTTAAGTATATGCAGTATGTTATGTTCTCAATTTGTGTCCTAATTAGTGGGTTTATTACAGTTAAAAGCCTGAAGTGTAACCTGGACAAAGTGTGAACGAAGTATTTGAAATTAGCAACTGACCAGTTGTGTGTTTGATTAAATAGATTGATATTTAAAAAAAAAAAAGAACAAAATATTTTAACAGTTCATATGCTTGCAATTCAGATAATAGGGTCTTGTGTCAGAAAGAAAAAGTGATACGCATAAAAAAAACTGCCAGGATGTGACTCAGAAACAGTGCGTATTATCTTCTAATGGACTGATATTATCTAGAAACCGATGTGCAACTAAAAGAAACAAAAAAAGTACTTTATGAATTAAATAATTACAAAAAAGAAAGTGAAAAAAAAACGACCCAAATTTCTATCCTGATAACACGAAACTTAAAAGAAGCCGAAAGAAAATATTTATATTTGAAAAGAGCTAAAAACACAATTATATTCTAACCTAAAATCTATTGAATAAAAACTACGGAACAGACAAATCGTCAAGCATTTTGTGTATTCTTTTTTCATTTTAAAATCATATGCATACTAACCTCTGCATGGCCCGAAATTTTCCGGCATTCATAGTAAGTGACGAGGGTTTAATGGCAAAGTCTAAGCCCGAGAAAAAAAAGAATACAACCGTGCAATACTTCTGTGGTGGAACCCCGGTGCGTGCGCCTCGGGATTAAAATAATACAATATGTGCAATATCTAGATAAAGGTTTCAAGTTTAATTCAATATTTATGTAAAAAATAAAATGCGTTAAATAATTATTTTCTTTTTGTTGGAGAGGGTAAAAGTAGCGTGGTCGAACTACGTCGTGTACGCGTCTTAAAAGAAAAATTGTGCTACATCTAGATATAACTTTCACATTTAATTAAATGTAACGTAAAAGTGTTTGAATAATATTTTTTGTTAGGAGTGCTAAAAGTATATGTGTGTGTTTGTCTTGAGTAAGAAACATACAAATCGTGATATATGTAGATATAATGTAAAAGTTTAATTCAACGTTTACGTAAAAATGCATTAAAATAATAACAAAATACCATTTAAAACAAACAAAACGTTATAGTTTTCATAGTACTAATACTAAAAGTAATAATTCTGATTTCGTTTATCTACCTCTCTCTCACTGGAAATGGGATGGGATTCATGTCCAGAGGATTTCCCTCAATCCCTGCTTAACACCAGGAGCTTCAAAGGATGTTGGTGGTATGATAATAATAATAATATTAATAATAATAATAATAATAATAATAATAATAATAAGAAGAAGAAGAAGAAGAAGAAGAAGAAGAAAATAAACAATAAAATTGATCATGAAGCATCGGAATCACACATGTAGAAACCCAACAAGGAGAAGCAGCACAATCGGTTGACCTACAACTAATAGACTGGACAAACAAGGACATCGAGAATAATGAAACAGAGATAACAAAGAATGAAGCAGAAGAAATAGGAAAAATAAGGCAGTTAATGAATGAGTAAAAAGCAAAGCTCCCATCATCAAGGAACCAAAAGCAGAAGAAATTGAAAACGGAAACGAAAAGTCAATAAGCTCCTCCCACACATTACAACAGACACAATCACTGACCAAAACAATTTAATCTATGTAGGCGCCAAGATGCTAAGCCTGACATTCAAAACAGAAAAAACCCCACGGAATAATGGGCCGACAAAACCTTGATGGGAAATTAGGCCAGAACCCCAAATTAACAAACAAAACAGGATAAAATAGGAGAACAAGAAAACTTTTGTAAACTAAATTGTATAGCAGAAACCAAATAAAAGGTATAAATATATGGGCAGTATCACTAGTAAAATACTCTAAATCGTTCATAGGGTGGACTAAAGATGAATTGAGACAGCTCGGTCATAAAACCAGGAAACTCATGACCATGAACAACCTACTTTACCCGAAGGACGACTCTACGTGAAATGGAAAAAACGCGGAGAGGGGGCTGGTTTGTATAGAAGACCGTGTAAATGACACCAAAAAGATCTAGAACAATGAACGTATAATTATGGCAGCCAGAGGCACTGAGAAATCAGGAAAATAGAAAACAGAGTGACAAAGAATAAAAGAAGAAAAGAAAATTAAGAAGAGAAACAACTACACGGAAGATTCGTAAGGATAAAAAGGATGAAACTAACGGAAACACCTGGGCATGGATGCGAAAAGGACACGTAAACCGAGAAGCTGAATCACTAATAACGGCAGCATATGATTGTTAGGGGAGAACCAACCACGTCAAAGTAAAGATCGATAAACCACTAGAAAACAGCAAATGCAGACTCTGTGGACAAAGAGACGAAACGGTAGATTATATAGTAAGTGAATGTAGCAAAATAGCTCCAAAAGAAATACAAGAACAGTCACGACCAAGTGGGGATGGTAGTACACTGGGAATTGTACAAACAATTGCATCATGAACGCACAGACAAATGGTACAAGCATAAGCCAGCAACAGTAATTGAAAACGGGATCACAAAGTCCTATAGGACATAGACATACAAACGGATAAACCCATCCAAGCAAGTATACCGGATGTCGTAATAATTAACGAGAACAAAAAGTCCTGCCAACTGATTGAGTTGCTGTTCCAGTTGACCGCAGGATAAATATTTAAAAAGAGAGGAAACGGAGAGCTAGCCTGAGAGCTGAAAGGGATATGGATGATAAAAAATCAAGAGAGTATCCATAAAAGTAGGGGCACTAGGAAAATATTTTGAAAAACTTTGAACAAAGAATGGGAGAAATTGGAATCAGGAGAATGGCTATAAACATGCAATGAATACCAATGATGAAAACAGTTGAAATATTAAGGAAAATCTTTGAATGCGTGAACTAATACACATGAGCCACATGCACGGGCCAAACGAGGTACTGCAGAGACAACATATGAAGAAGTGTTACATGGAACCAAGAACATTGAAGATGCATATCTATAAGCTCTCCATCTCCTGACGCATCCCCTGAATAACCCAATCAACCCCCCCCCAAAAAAAGAATGATGCCAAATAAGCGAGAAGGGTTACAGAAGGATGAAAAGATCGAGGGAAGAGCACTGCATAGACCTCCACTGAACAAGTGTGAAGAGAACTGGAACCTTGGGGAGGCTTATCGCCATTCAAATTCCAGTGGATACTAATGGTCGCTGCTAGCGAGAAATTAATGGTAAGCGGTTGTTGCGATAATTCAAATTCATTTGCAACTGCTATCAAAATAGGTGGAGAATATTGGAAAACTGGGGAGACTTGTTATGACCTAGCTTCCAGGGGACACTACAGGCTGTTATCAAGGAGAGATCCTTTATAGCCTGTGAGATAGCTCCTTGTGAGCCAATAATAATAATAATAATAATAATAATAATAATAATAATAATAATAATAATAATAATAATACTTCCGCTAATAATAAGAATAAAATTGTACGTAACACAATACGTTTAAATAATCGGTTTTTGTTTTGTTTTTATTTTTGTTGTAAAATTGGCCGAAAATATAGTGGTCGAACCCCAGTGTCTCCGCGTCTTGATAAAAAAAGAAGCCAAACCGTGCTTTATTAAGCTGTTATGTTTAAGTGTAATTCAATGTTTATGTAAAAAGTGCGTTCGAACAATAAAAAAGATGACAACATATAAAACAAACAAAAGTTGGTATAGTTTTAATAGTAGTATCAGTAAAAAAAAAAAACAGTAAGAGTAATTCTAATAATACGACTACTACTACAAATAATAATAGTAAGAAGAATAAAATAATTTCAATAAGAATTATAATTATTAGAAGTATAAGTAGCACGAATCGCTATCTGATCTGTTTATGGACACATGTACAGAAGTGATCCTAATTTCTATTTCAACGTTGGTTGTAAGTAAGGGTATTTAAAAAATTTTTAAAGTAGATTCCCACTGTGTGTGATTATAGCATTGTGTGCCAGTGTATTCGTTTAGTCTGCTAAATAATTTATACTAATTATTTTTCTATGTTGAAGAACAACATAAGGAAATTACAGAAAAGACATAAAACGATATGTCAGCGGGGTTACTTTGTTTGTTTATGCGAAAGCGACAACACGAATATTTATAACCGCGTCGAAAATACAAACTTTTAATCTGAATGGCAACTGTTTTTATTCGTAAGGCGTACTGGCAACTGCCTTTGCCAACTGTTCTGTTATTCTTATTAACTAAGAATTTACTGGAGTGTTCGTTACTTTCAAGTATAAGGCAAGGTTAATATGTCAGAAAGAAAATGCATTTAAGAAGTCAAATAATTCACCGGTGCCACGCGACGATTATGACTTGGAAAAAAACCCTGGTGATTTTGGATTTTGTTGGATGACTAAATTAAAAGAGTGAAATATATTTGCTACTATCTATGTTTTGTTACGTATTTGAGAGAGTAAGTCAGGGCGGGTAAATGGTAGCATTTATTATAAGGCGAAGAGATGCGTGTAATCTTTCGCGAAAATAACGCTACAGTATTAGCTTGTAATGGTAAGTGCTACTATTCTGCATAGGTATGCCCTTGTTCGCTTCCTGTATAGTTAGGCGGGGAAAACGTTCCATTTTATTATCGATGTGTGCGCGTGCGTGTGTGTTCATACTTTTATATAATCATATCTTTTCCGATCAGTTGATTAGTATAAAATAAAAATACTTCAAATATAAGATGCCCCCTTTAACGTCAAGGGCGACTCTAATCAAAAACCATGATTAATTTCCTTTCTCGGCAATTGATTGCTACCTATTTGAAAAACAGCACCAAACGAGGAACAGCGTTTCCATCATTATTGGCAAACGCCATTTAGCGCGTTTGTTGTGGACACAAGAGACAAATACAATTTCCTCGCCAACACCCTGTCACCAGAATATTCCTTTCCATCAATCTTCTATGACATTCAATTCATTAACAACGCATACTCCAACTCTACGTGCATTTACAGGGACTTCAAGTGTTCTTACAGTAACCGGCAATATCGTACGTTTTAAAATCTTTGTCCTCCGTGATATACTCATTGCATATAACCGCTTAGCAGTATCTATTATGTTGTTCGGCAAACCTGACTATGTTCTATCGATACTTTTTCCAGGTTACATAAACATTTTATTTTCTTAAAAATAAGGGGTAGTAGCGGGGGAGTCACAACAACAGAAGGCAGAGGTGATATAAAAAGAAGTGTTTGCAAGCAAGCAAGCCTGAACCCGTGATGCGAAAGAGAAAAAAGGTTTTAAAAAGCGTGACGTGTTAGCCGATGTCTCCCTTCTCTGACCAGTAGTTCAAAACATTCAAATTAAGCGTAGTCAATCTCACTGATACGATGACTTGCGAAAATGGCGACGCAAAAACCGACCCCCTCTTGGTGAGAGTGAAGGAATTAATGTTTTTGGCTAATTTTTCGATGTTTGTCGTCCGAGACATCGAGTTTCAAAACAATAAAGATCTCGTCAGGATCTGTCGTGTTTGTCGAAAGTTTTTGGCAGACATACATACATACATACATACATACATTCACGCAAATTTACTAAACTGAGTACTTTTAAAGGATAGCTGTTTAAACAAAAGTTATTACTTAAGTCATTACTTCTGATACTAGAAACCATTAATAAATTTAACAGGACAAAACTGTTATTACTATTATTTCAGTTGTCCCATTTTATGTATTGCTGTTGTCACTGATAGGCGGACTATATAACAAATGATCATAGGCTATAAGCATCTTCTATTTTCAGGACTTTACTGCTTTCCGCAAGATTCTTGCGGATCTCAGCAAGGCAGTCTTCTGAAGAAATCCAACATTGAAATGGACTTCAATTTTCTGAATCTATTTATCAAACATTTTCTCGCACTCCACAGGGCTTTCATCACACCAAGTACAACATTTACTTTCTTAAACTTCCACTATTTTTTAATCTTTTTTATTCAGATATTTGTATTGTTCGAATTTCTCATTTTCTTTTTCTTCCACATTCAAATCAAATGCTTCTTCTATCCCAATATTTACAAGCTTATGCTCCAGCTTGTCTAACAAGTGTAAACCAAGTTAAGTTAATTTCCAGCAACTACTAATGATGGGTTGTACATTTTTATTCTTTTGCCCACACAATCGACACATGGGATTTTTCGCCGTTTCATCAACGTTATACGTAAAATAATGTGCCTTGAGCAACATATATTAGAGCTTCTGTCCAAACTTTAAAGTCACATATCCTTGTACACTGCCTCTGGTAGATCCTCACTGAATTGACCATGCATTCTCTTCTCAAACCACTTTTTGTTCATTTTTACCTTAAGTTCTTTGCTCAAATCACCATTTGTCGGTGTGTTCAAGGTGCATTTGGCTCTCTTGCAATTTCCCAAGTCCTCTTCAACTCTCTGCTACTTTTAAGCCCTATTCATTGACGTTGTTATTTTTATCTTCCTGTCTATGATGTTGTTGTTATTATTATTATTATTATTATTATTATTATTATTATTATTATTATTTACTCGCTAGGTGTAGTCACACAAGCCATCATCAAATATTGCTGTTTGAGAAAAACTTGTAGAGCTCCCTGGAGTCTGAGTGATAACAAGTCTCCCCAGACTTCCAGTACTCTCCACATCGTTAGATAACCGTTGCAAAAGGCTTTGCCTTATCACAAAAGTCGCTTACCATTAATTTCTCGTTGGCGACGACCACATGTCTGGGATTTGAATAGCAATAAGCGTCTCCAAGTTCACATGCCCCTTTGCACTCAGCCCGTGTAGGCCTAGCTAGTGCTTTCTCTCCTCGGTTTTTCAATCCTCCTTATTTTGTGTGGGTCCCATTCATGGTGACACTCAAAGAAAAAAGTGGGCGATATCTTACAATTATGCAGTTTCAGTTTTCATTATTCTATGCAATGTTCCTGTGTTTTATGTAGCTGTTTTGTGTGCTCATTTTCTGTGTAGATAATGTGTTGTTTTAGTATCAATATTCAAAGGTTTTCCTTAATATTTGTGCAGTTTTCATTATTGAAATTCGTTTTATCTTTTCGGCAACCTCTCTGATTCCAATCTCTCCCATTCTCTTTTCAAAGCTTTTGGTATCGTTCCTAGCGCTTCTACTATTATCGGTATAATCTTTATTTTCTTCATTTTTCAGATTCCTTCAAGCTCTCTGGCAAGTTCCGTGTATTGGATCTGCTTCTCAGTCTATTTGATCTTCCCTTGTCTGCTAGAACGACAAAATCTACAATCTGACAGGACATTTCTATCTTGTTTATAGTATGACATCCGGTCTTCTTGATGGGTTTATCCGTTTGTATATCCATGTCTCATAGGATATTATGGGGTTCATTTTCCAGTAATACTGCCGGTTTCTGCTTGTCCCATTTGTCGGTGTGTTCAAGATGCCATTATTTGCATAATTGCTAGTGTACTGCCTTCACCACCTGATCGTGTCTATTTTTATGTTATTGTTTGTCTAGTTTGCCGCATCACTTATTATTTGGTTCATTGTTTCCTCTTTTTGTCCGCAGAGTCTGCATTTGCGGGTTTCGTCTGCTTTGTCGATCCTTGCTTTGATGTAGTTGGTTCTAATTACATTATATTTTGCAGCTATTATTAGCGATCCAGTTTTTTCTATTTAGGTTTCCTTTTTTGTAGCCATTTTCAAGTGGTTTCATTAGTCTCTTCTTTTGGCTCCCTTATGAATCGTCTCTTCCCATTTTTCTTCCCTCCTCATATTCCTCGTCTCTTTCTCTGATCTTGTTTGTGTATTTCGTACTTTTTGCTGCAGTAATTATTCTTTCGGTGTTCTGCATTATGTATTTTATAATTATTTTTTTTTGCTATTTACAGAATCTTCTATACAAATCAGCCCCCTTCCTCTCACTGTCCTTTTCACATATAGTCGGTCAGTATCATCTTTTGGATGTAATGCATTGTGCGTCGTCATGAGTTTACGGGCCTTCTGGTCGAGATTCCCCAGTTCTTCTTTAGTATAACTTATAAACGGTCCGATTAAATGTAAACGGTCTTATTAATTACACTACCCAAGTGTTTATTAATTAATAAGGTTACAACTACTTAGTTTAATTTCGAGAAGTTTTCTTGTTCTTCTGAGGTGTTCCTTTCAAATTGTTTTTTTCATTTCTGTTGCTTTGAAAACGTCTGCTTCCAACGCTCCCGAGTATTTTTTTTAACTATCATGTTCACCTAGTGCCATCCTTTCTGTTTGATTGGGTAGTATTATACTTTCTGTTTTTTTCTAATTTCCCCTCCTCATGATCAGCAGTACGAACTATTTCATACCGAATTTAATTTGGATATTCTGGCTAAAGTTTCGGGGCGTCTTTATTAATGTCTCTCATTATGTTTTTGTTTTTGCAAACAGATTCAGGTAGTCTATGTACATTAGGTTGTTTATTCTTTCTTCTGTGCCAGTGAACTTGTATCTGGGTTGGCATTTTCTTAGTATGTTGTTCACGGGTATACTGGCTATAATGAACAGGAATAGTAAGAGGAAATCACCTTGAAATACCCCTATTTGTATTTTGATTTCGATTATATGTTGTTCATCAAGTGTCAGTTCAAGTTTTTAGGGTTTCATTGTATTTTCTATTAGAAAATTGGATATTTTGTACATTCTCAGGCATTCTATTATCTATGCTTGCGGGGTTCTATCATGTGTTTGTGCTTTTTTCATTTTATTTTCTTCGCGAAATATAATTACAAGAAAAGTCCGTATGTCGTTACATTGTGATTTTATGCTTGGACCTCTATTGTTCCTGATATTCATAAATGATCTTCCCGACAAAATTGCCTCTGGGATGGTTATATATGCTGATGACACTACACTCTATGGCAGGCACGACAGGAAGACGAATGAACATATTTCTAAAGAAATGTCAGAAACACTAGAGAAAAACCTCCAACCTATAGTGGAATGGGGACAAAAATTGTTGGCCACGTTCAATGCCGTTAAGACTAAACTAGTTTCATTCAATAATTACAAGAAACCCTCTCTACCACCGATAGCAATGGCTAACGACTCTGTATCTGAGAGTACATTTTTCAAACTCCTTGGCCTAACGTTCACAGGAAACATGAGTTGGAACAATTACATTGAAGGCATTACCAGGGCCGCTGCAAGAAAGGTGGGCTCTCTCTACCGTGCTAGACAACTACTAACACCCGAAAGTAGCCTGTACCTCTATAAGGCCACCATTCGCCCATGTATGGAGTATTGCTGCCACATTTGGGCTGGTGCATCTGCTACTAGTCTCTCGCTCCTTGACAAGGTTCAAAGAGGGTCGCAAACCTGATAGGCCCTGAACTGGCATCTAAGCTTCAGCCTCTGTCCCATCGACGAAATGTTGCATCCCTCTGCCTGTTCTACAAGTATTTTAGTGGTGAATACTCTGACGAACTGCAGACACTTGTGCCCCAACGACGTGAGCACTCTCAAAAAACCCGACAGGCTGCTAAATCCCACCCCCACACTGTAGAGATCCCTAGATGCAAAAGATCTTTATACTCCAATAGTTTCTTCCCCAGAACCGCTAGACTCTGGAATTCCATTCCAGGACCCTGCTTCCCCAACAGTACTGACGTGCAGAAGTTCAAGTGTAACGTGAACCGACATCTTGCTGCCCAAATCCCTACATAGTATCCCAGTGGTTGTTGCCCCTGATAGTAGCCCCCTACACCAAAGTGGCAATTTGCCTTGTTTGGGGTGAAAATGTAAAAAAGAAAAAAAAATGATCTCATCAGAAACCTCTATGTGGCTAATGTGAAATTAATTAGATATTTTTCCTTCAAACAATAGTCTGCTAAATATTAATTGAAATTTTCAAAGAAATATGCATTTACAGTTAACTTAGCTTGGACGATATAACATCATCTCCAGGTAAACCACATTTCTATTAATTGTAAGATTCCTTTATTTTGTATTTGGAGTTAATATTAAAATATGTATGAAAATAAATAAATTAATATATATATATATATATATATATATATATACACGTATATATATACATATATATACATATATAGATACACACACACACACACACACACACATATATATATATATATATATATATATATATATATATATATATATATATATAAAAACCCTGTGTGTCGCTTTATTGCAGATCAATATTTTTTTTTAATATTGAACTTGCAGTAAAATGCGAAGAAATGAAATTTCGTATACTGGAAGAGAATAACAACGTGGCTAATTTCCAAGATTTTTGTGGAATTAATTTTTTTTTTTTAAAGTTATGCTAATTTTTCTATTTTCTGGTAATTGTAAGTGTATATACCTTTATTGTAAGTGTCTAAAAATGCATAATTTATGTAATAAAACAACATTCTAATTTTATATCTCTATTTATATGACATAAAGAACATAGCCAGTAACAATATATACAAAACACAAGATCGAATTTCACATTACTTTGTTTAAAGGAAATATTTATTTATCAACATAACTTCCATGCTTCAAAATTATTTTGAAAAGTCTCTTGTCAACTGATGATTTAAATCGGCGGATTTGAGATGATGTGATGCTATGGGAAACTTCCAAAACCTTCTTCCAAAATTTATCCTTCGACGAAAATTGAACACCTCCTTCATAAAAGTCCATCTTTATTATTTACCAGTGCTGCGCAATTGGGGTTATATCTGGAGAACAAGGTGGCCATATTTAAACCTTTCTCCACAAATGCCTAATGACTTAAGGTAGGATGTCGTAGCTTTATCTGAGTAGTATAGCGCATTGTTGTGCATAAAAAAAATCAATTTGCGGATACGCGCAAATGGAGAGTCATCCAGCCCTGGTGAAAACGATCATTTAAAAATAAAATGTAAGACTGGCTTCTCAGTTTGATACCTTCTTACACTCGAAATGGTTTATTTCATCGCAGATTTTTCCGGCTCAAAACATGACACATCCACCTCCCTGTTTACGACGGAATCGTAAGGAGTACGGAATCCCAAAGAACTTCAAACTTTGACCCACCCATCTGGTCCATCAAGGCTTGCTCTGGACTCATCGCTGAAAAGAACATTTTCAAAGTTGGTTTTCATGTATTTCTGAGCCCAAACCAAACGTGTTTCCTCATGAGTTTGATTTAAAACAGATGTTGCTATGGGCTTAATGCTACTTGCACTTTCGTTTAACACATTGCATCGCATCTTTCTGTACAAGGAAAGTATTCCAGCCTTGTCAAATATAGCAGCACTGTTGATGCTTGGCTGCTTGATAAGATGACGGAGAATTTTTCTAACATCTCAAGCTGACACTGACTTTCTTGTGTCTTTGTCCTTCCTTGGTTTGACGTTTGCATTTTCAACGAATGAACACACTATTCTTCGATATCTTCCAAGCTTATTGACTAGATCTACGAGAGATACACCTACTGCTAAGTCTGCAACAAGACTTTACTTTTTACTAGTTGTCAATCGATATTTTCTAGGCATTTTATAGAGACCATCAATAAAGTGATACAGAGTTAAAATTACCAGATATTAGAACAATTAGCAAAATTCTCTAAATCTTTGTTCAAATTCTACAAAGATCAGGGAAATAAGACAACTTCTTATGCGCTTCCGGTGTAACAAATTTCACTTCTCTGCGTGTCATAGCAATTTCCAAATAAAAAAAGATTGATCTGCAATAAAACGATACACACACACACACACACACACACACACACACACACACACACACACACACACACACACACACACACACACATATATATATATATATATATATATATATGTATATATATATATATAATTACATACTTTGGATTTTGTAACCGTTTATTATTATCATATTAGATTTTAAATTTAAATATGTTTCATATTAAATTAATGTTTAATTTATTGTATTATCATTTAAGACAAGTTTAGTCCGAAATATCAGTGTTTGTTTCACACAGCAGACGAGAGAGAGAGAGAAACAGAGAGAGAGAGAGAGAGAGAGAGATAGAGAGAGAGAGAGAGAGAGAGACATATGTCGCCATTTTAGTAAGATGAACGGCTGAAGAGTCTCTAGGCTCCAGGCCGCATTTGCGTGAAGCATTCAAATTTTAATAAATAAGGGAGCATTAAGAACAAATATGAACTGGGAAATAATGAAGTAAAATTTGAAGCTAGTTAAACAGAAATAGAATGAATTAGCTTGAGGCATGACAGAAAATAAAAGAAAGTAAAAATTAAACAAAGAAAGCAACGATGAAGATTATAACAAAGAGAGAGAGAGAGAGAGTGGGGAAAGGAATAAAGTAAGGAGATAGAAAAATAGGGATAGATACAATGAATAAAGCACGCACAAAACTAGAGGAAGAAATAAATAATAGAACACAAAAAGAACAGAAACATGTTATTAATAAGGCATAGGGAGAGCAAAACGTTAAACAGGCGTTAGAAACATAAAACTACAATAAATTTGCTAGAGGCATAAAGATGGAGACAGAAGAAACAGAAAGAAAAAAGAAAACACGAATGGAAAAAAAAAGAATTTTTTTTGAAGAGATAAAGATGGAGATTGAAAGAGAAATATAATAAACTAGCAAACTGCCCGGCACTGTCACGTCGTAAAATGCGTATAAATAAAAAGCTCCCTTTGTCTTTACAAAGCCTTGACTGATTTGTTTTCAAGTACCTCTGCCAGCTTGCAAACACGTATCGTGATTGTTTTAAAAGTGGTGCCATAATTTCGACATTATATTTTATACGTATAAAACGTTTGGAATTATAGACATTGAATCGAATATTGATAAATATTTTTCTTGTAAACTTTTAACACGTAAAATTTCTAGTGTCTTGCTCTGTTATTTCTACATATGGGGCAGGTAAACACTATCTTTATGATAAAACCACAATTAAAAGAAGTCTATACCTTATATTGCAATATGCGTACAATATGAAAGCTATGTGGCTCTGCGAAAGATCTGCACGTAATAGTTGGTAAGGGGTTCTGTCATAGCCAATATTGGAGGGTCGGTCGGCATCCAATCGAATGTTACCGAACGCAAGATACTGAGATAATCTAAAACCTGAAAACATACATAATCTATAAGGAGAAAAAGAAAAAAAAATGGAAAGAAAAAATTCAAACAAAGAAACTAAAATAGAAGAAAGAAACATAGAGACGCGTTCTAAAAAAATATAAAATGCACCCAATTTACCAGGGACATTTACAATAAGGTTAGTATATCAATAAGAAAATATTATGAAATATAATAGGGCTTATATGTATAGAAACAAATAATTTTAAACCAAACATGACGTATGTTGAAAATAAACAAAAAATAGAAATAAAAAAAGTTAGTAGTAGCAAAATTAAAAAAAAAATAAAGCATAGACAAAAAGAAGACACTAACAAGGAATGCAGTACTTAAGCAACATAATGAATTCATCTTATAATGTAATATTTCAATTTGATGTTGGTACGTACTTTAGCATCATATATGGCTATTTAATTGATAGAATCGCCCGATCGTTCAAGATAAATTTAGTCTAACGTGAAAGATGAATGTAAATACACTTTCTAGAGCAGAAGGATTTAAATAAAGGTGTATATTTGTTTCTGTCCATAATGGTAAATATTATTTGTCAATCCGAATTCGTGATGGATGTCAATAGAAGAAAAATGTCATAAACTCCCACAACGTCTTTGGAAATCAGCTCCCATAAGAAAGGAAATCCCTGAAGTAGAGGCTTGCCTTTTTTTCTATTGTTCTTGGCCTTCGGACCGGGATCAAAGTGTAATATCTGTTCTGCAGATACTACACTTTAGATAATTTGTATCAGTCAATGGAGGGGAAACCCTCTATACTGGGACAATTATTATTTTTGGTAACCAGAGTGCCCCCTTTTTGGCTACTTTTAAGGGAACTGGTTTTTATCCCACATTAAAAACGGCCTTGTGCCTAATTTGCTTTGGTGGGGAAGCAAATAAATACAATAAATTAAACAAGGGGCTTAGATAAGCATTTTGTAGATGGAGAAAGGGCTGTCCATAGATATCGTGAGTTTAGTGTCCTTGTCAAACATTTGTAGAATATAAATGTTTTAAGCCTGATAACAATTCACAACAACCGAACGATTCAACTTTAGAATTTCAACGAATTCAACTATTTTGAAATAAAATATGGCTGAGTGAAGATATGATAATAAAGGGGAGAATTGATAAAATTATATTTTACAAAGCAAAAATACAAAATAAATAAATTGTTACATAAAACAACGTAACAAAAGCAATTGTGTCCAGTATTTCGGTAGGATGTTGTTTTGTATACTTCGGTTTTGTAATATTATTATTTTTTTTTACTTTCTAGTTGCTTAAATCTAAGCCGATCTCATTACCGAACTTTCTCTCCAAACAGAGCACGAATTGTGCCCCCTGAAGCGAGCTCTTCAATTCTAAGACATAAAGTCGCTCATGCCCATGAAAATTTCGTTGAGTTATTGGCTTTTTTTTTTTTTTAGAAATGAGTCGTCGGGGGAAAAATATATTTCTATGAACCGAAATATTGGCTGAAAGCGGGGAACATTTCCGAGTCGGCGCCACAATGTCTAGGATTAAAGAATGTTATTTTTAATGCGGGCACATACTTCCTTGTGAATCTGGTTGGATTCAAGCACCCTCCGAGTTGTGTAAATTATCAAGAAGATAATTAGAATCGAAACGTGTTTTAAACAACATCTAAATGCTGAAATAGTTTTGTACGCTACAGGGTCTAGCGGTTAAGAACATTTACAAAAAAAAAAAAAAACTAAACTATGAGAAAACATTAAAAAACCAAGAATTAATAATGGGACGATTCCAATATTTTTCCGATTCCGATACAATTACTAATTCTGCTCGAAATTCCTGACCAGATTTTTAATTGTATAATATAGAGCATTTCAGGGAGATCGGAATATCATCAAAAATATGCAATACGTGCTTATATTATCACAATTGTAAAAAAATACGTTCGTGTGGGAAGTGATCTAAAGACTGCAGTTTTACTCGTAGTTTAAATTAAGTTTGTCATTCCATCATTAATAGTGATCATGGAAAATCAAGTTCGAAACAAAAAACAACCGCAAAAGAAAAACAACAAAAAGAATCGCTTTTAGAATTTTTCTAATTCCGATACCGATTCCGATTCCTAAATAGTTTCGATTCTTTCAATTCCCAATTCTGGTACTTACTAATCGTCCCGAAACGAGTTACGTCTAAAGCTTCTATATCTCACTTTCTTTCTTTCTCTCTCTCACATACTGTATATATATATATATATATATATATATATATATATACTTTCTCTCTTTCTCTCCCACTCACTCTCACTGTATATATATGTATATATATATATATATACATATATATATTACTTTATAATATATATATATATATATATATATATATATGACATATATATATATATATATATATATATATATATATATATATATATATATAGTGAGAGTGAGTGGGAGAGAAAGAGAGAAAGTATATTTCGAAATCCAAGGAAAGACGGCTACAATTTACGTTGCTATGTTTCCTCAGGATTACATCTTAGTATTACCTAACAGTCACTTCAACGTTACATTTTTGTATTACCTAACAGTCACTTCAAACTTAAGAATCAAGAATTTAATTTAGAATAAAACAGATTATAATTAAGAAAACTACCAGAATATGATTTAATGAAAAAAGTACGTGTCAGGAAAGGTTTTGGAGTCTGTGTGCTTGAGATGAACGTTTCCGGTTTTTCTCAACTCTACATTAGTTCGGAAGGGAAAATGCATTTCATCTTGATATAATTGTTGTTTTTTTCTGTTCAGTTACATTTTTGTTTCAGCTACGCGACCGTTTTATTTTTGCCGTTATGTAGCCTCCTCCATAAACGAACTCTTCTGTAAAGTCTGAGGAGGCAACATAACAGCCAAAAAACGGTCGCGTAGCTGGAAAAACGTTGATAAAAAATAAAACGTAAATATATATATATATATATATATATATATATATATATATATATATATTAGCAGGCTTCCCGACGTTGTCCGTTAGTAAAATACGCATAAATAACATATTTAATTACATGCAGATTTCGTATTTGTTATTATAGAGCCATTACTCAATTGACTATTATTTTATAAATATATACAAACAGTAATAGTTTAAAAACTAAAAAAAAACACGTGCCATTAACTAGAATTGAAACCAAAATATAGAGGTCGCCAACTTTCTCTGTAACCATCTGTATTGTATCCAAAAGGGTAAAAGATCTAACGAAATAACGTTGTAAATGATATAAATATGCAATAGTGAGTGCTTTTAAATAACAGTTTGTTTGTTTTACATGGGGGTCACCACTTATCAAGGTCCGGAGGCCACTCAGGGATAAGGGTTATTGCGTGTACTATAATCAATGAGATAATATTGTAGTACTCATTAGTATTGGAGATTTGATAGAGTGTCTTACTTAAGGGGGCGGGTTGTCAGGAATTTGTTTATGTTGGATTTGAAGACATCCAAGTTGTAGTCAGGTAGGAAACAGGCAAATGGAAGAGAGTTCCACAGTCGTGCACTTCTGAGAAAGAAGCTCTGCTCATGGAATTTATGTTTGGATTTAGACACAGATAAAGAGTGGGGAAAATTATTGACAGTAGTTTCAGACAGACGGGTGTTTCTCGTGAAAGATTGGCGTGGGGGAAGACGAGAGATTGGAGCTCAGACGAGCACCTGCCATGGTATTAACGATAAAACAACGAAGTCTATTTTGTACTCTGTCAAGGCAGGATAGGCTGTTTTTAGCAGCTCCTGCCCAGATGTGGCAGCAGTACTCAATCCTTGGACGTACTTGGCTTTTATACAGATAGAGAACTGCATCAGTAGTGAGATATCTTCTGGAGTGATAGAAGGATCCCACCATTTTCCCAGCGCCCTTGACAACAGACCTGATGTACTTGTTCAATTTCAGATCAGGAGTAAAGGTGAAACCCAGAAACTTGTCAAAACATGGAGCCTCCCCAAGATGAAAGCCATCCATTTCAATTGATGCCTCATGAGAATCAGAACGTTGATGATGTAAAGGTAGAAGCTTGGTTTTAGATGCATTAAAAGTGGCCAGTCACCTTTCCCCCCACTGTACCACGCGCTCAAGACAAAGGGAGAGAGAATTAGAGAGAACTTTGTCATTTACGGCCTTTGATGTGTTGCCATAGATGGTCGTGTCATCAGCATATATATCAACGAATGATTTAAGTATGTGTTTAGGGGGATCATTGATGTAGATCAGGAAGAGAGTTGGGCCCAAGATGGACCCCTGAGGGACTCCAGCATTAATACTGTGGGCCTCTGATTTCTGCCCATCAACCACTACTCTTATGAACCTATCGGAGAGAAATGATGTACTGATTGAGAAAACATTTCCAGTGATACCTGGCTGGAAATCTTGTGAAGTAGGCCCTTATGCCATACATTATCGAAGGCCTTCGATATGTTAAGAGCAATTGCTCTGGAAAGGAAGCCTTTGTCAAGAGATACACTGATCCTATAAGATATAACTGTTAGCACATCTGCTGTAGATCTTGCAGAGCGGAAACCATATTGCATGTCACTAAGAAGGTTGTTTCTGTTGAGGCGGTTGACTACTTCTCTATTTAATATGGATTCCAATAACTTACTCATGACACACAGGAGACTTATTAGTCTGTACTGAGAGGAAGATGACTTTTTACCTGAATTCTTAAATACAGGACATACTGATGAGGTTTTCCAGTGTGTTGGAACGCACTTCTCCGTAAGGCGACGCTTAAACAGTTTTGTAAGTATGGGGGAAAATTCTGGTTGGAGCTTTTTCAGCACTATAACTGGAATGCCGTCAGGGCCAGTTGCTTTACTGGAATCAAGGTTCTTTATTAGCTTGGCGATCTCACGCACAAGGCTATTTGCCAAGATCAACGTTTTTTTTTTAATTTTTGCCATCTTAGCAGTAAATTCTACCGGCTGCATACAAAATCGAATTTTTTTCACATGTCTAATTTTCCTATATATCAATAATTAACTCTATAGACTAAACATTGTCGGACGAGTTTGGTAGAGGCTTTCCATACACAGATAGACAACGTCACTTACATATATATATATATATATATATACATATATATATATATTTGCTAGAAGGTATTTCCCTAAATGCAACATAATTATACACAATATAGAAACTATGCATTAATAAAACTAATTGTAATAGTTAAATGAAAGCAATTGTTTAATAAAAAGCATAAAAATAATTGATTAATTAATATTCGATTCTCAAAGAATACTCAATTAAACTTTATTTAGTTTCTCGCATATCTATTACTGAGTATATCAAAAGTTCATTTTAATAATTAAAATATCAAAAGATCATTTTTCTAATTTTTATATAGAATAAGTAGGTTTTTAATATCAATGTAAGTGCAACAATAAACTCAACTTATATATTTCTCTCTCTCTCTCTCTCTCTCGCTCTCTCTCTCTCTCTCTCTCTATATATATATATATATATATATATATATGTATGTATATATGCATGCATATATATGTACATTTAAAATAATAAGTTCTACATTGATTTATTAGTTTTACTCATAAATTCAACTCCTTAGGATTGTATGTTTGGTAAGACATGAAGTTACACAAAAAAATCATGAATAATGAAAGTTCAAAGTGTGAGTCCATCTTTTTAGGACACCTTATATATATATATATATATATATATATATATATATATATATATATATATATATATATACTAGCTGTACCCAGCCACGCGTTGCTGTGGCTCAGTTTGTTAAAATGGAACACATTCCTCAAGAAAAACTGCATTTTGTTCGTTAATTTACTTGTATTATTTATGCAATTTTTTTATCAATAAAAGTTGTTGTTTTCCCCTCCCCCCTAAAAATTATTTTTTTTACCATAAATTGTTAGGTGAAAGTGTTTTTTTTTTTTTTCAGGAAAACTTGCACTTTTTTTTAAAAGAAGTTGGCAGTAAACGTTTCTTTTTGAAAACGAAATTTTTATTATAAAAAGAACAGATGAATGCTTTATATAAACATTGTAAATAGTTCGGTGAAAGTAGAGAAAAGTGTGATTTTTTTTTTTCAAGAGACTGTACAAATTATTTTTTTCAACAGATGTTAAGAAAAACAGAAAACATACTTCCATCATTAATTATGCAAAAAAATAAATAAAGTGGAAAACTTTCTGTTACTAATGTTTGCTAAAAAATAAATACAATAAACTTCGCTGAAGTGTTAGCATGTGCTGCATCTTAAAAAGTTGGTTCATTCGGACAATTAAATAAAATAAACGTCTAAAAGTTAGTAAAAATAAGTAAAATCATGAATGGCGGCTCTTGGGGGGGGCAATAAGTAGGAACAAGCACCCGAGTAATGCCGGGCACCCAGGATAGTCTATAATAAAATTCTCACCTGCCTGTTTAAATGTATGTATGTGTGTATGCATGTATGTATGTATGTCTCGCAAAACCTCGATAGAGACGACGGATTTTCACAAGATCGGTATCATTTTGAAGCTCCACTCTCTGAAGGACAAATATCGAAAAATTGGCCAGAAATTCCTTCACCATCAACTGGGCACATTAATACAGGGAGAGGTCGCTTTTTTTCACCGATATTTTCGAAAGTCATTCCGTCTTTTCGATTTTCTAACCTTAATTTAAACCTACGTCACTTTCTGTTAGAGATGGGTTCAACAGTTTACGCGTCACGTTTTTGTTTTCCACTTTTATTTTCCCCCTTCAGGTTCGAGCCTGCTTCCCTACAACCTTTTTTTTTCTTTTTTTTGTTGCTCAACCAACACCTTTACATACATCTCCACGTAATTTTCCACCTTAGCGTCACGGGTTCGAGCCTTCCTGCCTGCCTACTACCACATTTTTTTTTTTTGCTCAACACCCACCCACCAACATCCGGGCAACGCCGAGCACTCAGGCTAGAAAAAACTTTCCGGGAGTTACAATAGCGTAGACAGTAAATGAACAGCGATATAATACAAACTGCTCGATTTCATTTTCTTTATCTTCAATTCATCCGACCCAGCACACACACATACACAAACACACACATACACACAAAAATACACACAGTCATATATATTTAATCTCCGTCTGTCTCTCTCTGCCCCCCCCTCTCTCTCTCTCTCTCTCTCTCTCTATATATATATATATATATATATATATATATGTATATACGAAATGACGATGTCAGCTTAATACACGAAATGCTTTTCGGAAAAGAATGTAATCCTATAAAGGAAAAATAATCTCAACTATTATATAAAAGTCACTGTGTGTGTATGTGGGTGGGTGTGTGTGAGTCTCTTCCTCGTATGTTCCGAAACGGCTGAGCCTATTTTTTTTAAATTTCACAGAAAGGAAATATATAAGTTCAACAGTGTTCTTAGACATGTTTCGTACAGAAATTCATCCGAACAGTATCGAAAATCAAAAAAACATCAAACATTAAAACTATTTTTTTCTTGTCGCTAAAAATAAAAAAAAAATAATTACAAGTGAATTTTTTATAGGTTACACCGCACCGGTAAGGGAGATAATTAAATCTTAGCAAAATATTTCTTCTTTAAAAAAAACAAAAAAAACAAAAAAAACTTATCGTTGATATCTGGAGATATAGCGTTGTCGGAGAACATTGGACTACAGGTCGAATGACCCCACTCCGTTCAAGCTCGGATGTTACTTACAATTTTATTTGAATTTTTTTCTTAATAGTGAGTTCAATGTACGCTTAATAAAGAGATACTATTTTTAATTGCCGCAAATCATTTGTTCGTTGACATATTTTAAAACTAAACATTAATCAGAAGTAACTTTTACAGAACATTCATCGTCCAGCTCAAATATCAGCTGACGTAATGTTGTAAACAAACGCAGACGGAATTTGATGAACGATATTATCATTATTATTTTTTTAATTTTTCATTATGTTTTTGCGAATTTGTCCACCGGGCAAATTATTCCTCGTAACAGATAATATTTTATAAAGGATTGATTCTATAATAATACATACGCAATCTGCATATATTAAAATATCATGTTTAAACGTATTGTACGACTGAACAACGCCGATCGTCCAGCTAGTCATGAATAAATGTGATGTATTTCTATGGCATTCCACTGCAATATAATAGTGAGAACGTTACCCCATATAGCGAAGAAGGTTCGGCTTTAACGCTAGGTATTTAAGGTCTGATTCGACCGTTGTGCTGCGTAGATTACGTATGTAAAATCACTCAAATATAGAGGCTTATTTATATGATATAAATACAATTGGGTGAGAGTTACCTTTTTCACTCTAACGTGATGTCTGAATGGTGTTGAAAAGTAACAATAGGCTGGCTCAAGTGTTATTTATGCAAGCCTATTATTTGATGTCTTTCGGTAAGTGTAGTTATTAACTAGAGATGTGTCAGTTTTTGTGAGTATATCGGTGCAACGGGGCCGTATTATCATTTCAACTTTCCAC
>NC_136499.1:68192408-68287408 GCF_053919585.1 Euprymna scolopes
CTTTTGAACCTTGTCAAGGAGCGAGAGACTAGTAGTAGATGCACCAGCCCAGATGTGGCAGCAATACTCCATACATGGGTGAATGGTGGCCTTATAGAGGTACAGGATACTTTCGGGTGTTAGTAGTTTTCTAGCAAGGTAGAGAGAGCCCACCTTTCTTGCAGCGGCCCTGGCAATGCCTTCAATGTAATTGTTCCAACTCATGTTTCCTGTGAACGTTAGGCCAAGGAGTTTGAAAGATGGACTCTCAGATAAAGAGTCATTGGCCATTGCTATGGGTGGTAGAGAGGGTTTCTTGTAATTATTGAATGAAACTAGTTTAGTCTTGGCAGCATTGAACGCGACCAACCACTTTTGTCCCCATTCCACTACAGATTGGAGGTCTTCCTCTAGTGTTTCTGCCATTTCTTTAGAAATGTGTTCATTCGTCTTCCTGTCGTGTCTGCCATAGAGTGTAGTGTCATCAGCATATATACCCATCTCAGAGGCAATGTTGTCGGGGAGGTCATTTATGAATATCAGGAACAATAGAGGTCCAAGGATAGAACCCTGGGGCACCCCCGCATTTATATCATATTGTTTAGATGTACGACCGTCGAGGACAACCTGGATTTTTCTCTTATCTAAGAAGGATTTAATTATGTTAAGTATTCTACCAGTGATACTGTATGATCTGAGTTTACTGAGGAGACCCTCATGCCATACCCTGTCAAAAGCCTTAGATATATCTAGAGCTACCGCTCTGTCCTCCCCCGCTTTGTCCAGTGAATGGTATATACGTTCAGAGATCACAGTTAGGATGTCTGCTGTGGAACGGGCTTGTCTAAATCCATATTATGATCCACGCAGATCTCAAGAGCGGTCTTGGTTTGTTCCACGTACTTGCAGATAAGTAGCCGACATTCACTGATAAGGTTACTCAGAACGACTTGTACATACAAAAGTTGGTATTTTAAAATATTGACCGATAAAAATAATTACCGAGCTCGAATTTGATCTTACGGCAAACAATGTGTAAACGCCATTTTAACCGTAGTGAAAAATATATGTATTATTAATGTCACAGTAATTGTAGAACTGGACGTCCTACCGTTTTTAATGTACTGTAAATTTCCAGTTAAATATTTACATACTGACACGCACCACTACACACACATGCATCTACTAGTTTATTCACATTGACAAATCCTGGATGCAATTTCCCATGCTATTCTATTCATGAGCATCTGCGCAAATAATTTCAATATATCTTGGATTGGTCTCGAACATACAAACTCTGCTATTTGTTGCTATGTAGTATCTAACAACAGTAGCTTGTTTATTATACCGGTAATATAGTTCAGAGTTTTATACTGTTAGCTGTAAAGTGTACTAGACTATTATGCTGTAGCTACGTGAAACTGTTTGAAAAACAATCTAATCGATCTATTGATTTGCAAGCATGGATCGCTTTAGTTGTCATCTCATTCACCTCATCCGTCTACTTCCGACTTTCTCCTATGATGAATTCTCAAAGACAAAGTCGGCTCTGAACTTTCTTTCGCACTGTTAAACGTTAGTGAACAATCCAAGCTACCATTGTTCAAGTTCCGTTGAAGCTGTGTGGACAAAGTATACCACTCGGTCTCAATGCGATTAGCAAATGGCATTGAACTTTATGAAGAGCAATCTGATCTTTGATAAACATAATGTTTATGTTGCAAAAAAAAAAAACAAAACAAAGCGTGTTGCCTTTGACAGTTTCTACATTACCGTTGCATATTTTATGTCACATTCATCATGTACAAATAAAATTATATATTTCCTTATTTTATATATCTGTCTACAAGACACAAATTGAGATGTTAAGTTAAAAACAAATACACTCGGATTAGCACACTCAAGTGTAAAAATATCCGAGTAGACATGTTAACATGTCCTGGTAAGTACACTTCAGGCGATTAGCTATGAACTACCATCTTCTCAAAAAGAAAGAAAAACCTGGGAGAGTTCACTTACACTACTGGACAATTATAACAACGGATATGGAGAACATTCATATTTTTAAAGATTGAAGAGTGTTGAGTGAGATACGTGATTAGAAACGAAACTTTCTTATGGACATAGAAGCGTCTGTGTGTTAAATACGTTGTTTATTTGCAGACTTAGTGGAAGGCATTACCATAAAAGCAGGATGGGATCTACGATAACTAGTAATTGACAAGTGTGGAGAAACACTACTCATTGACCATATTTTGAGAATCTATTTCAGTATAGGTAATAGCGCGCTATCAAATGTCGTAGCATATCTATCTATATAAAATGAGGAAAGCAAATGATATGGGCGGTAAAATACTATTTAAGTTTAATTAAAATCAACGGTAACGTATTTTAGCGTGAGTATACTTTATCCAGAACGCTTTTAATTGACATGAGATAATCATAACCCTAAAACATTCATAAGTGTGGTAACATTACAACCATGTATTGAGTTCTTATTTTAAAGGTCCTAACAGAAATATAAATATTTGCACGTGATGGAACAGCTGAAGTCTACCGTAATTCAGGTGTTGAGATATTACATTCAATTTCACGAGGAGCCCATTTTCCAAGCTTAACAACCTTTGCTAGTAATTCTAAAATGGCGATGAACAGTTGTCTGATTCGAGGAAAGTTCAATTGCGATCAGTTGATGCTGTAGGATTTTCCTTAAAGAATACCATATAAAAACCTCAATCAAATTCGACGTAGACGTCAAGATTGGCTAAAGGTTTAAGAGGGAAATTTCAATTTCTAAATTCTGTAAACTATTTTCTGCGAGATCTCTCACTCAAGCATATGTCCACAATAATCATACTGGGTAATTAGAGTTTTATTTTCAGGCACAAAATTAACATTTTATCTCATAAAGCGATGCTTTTAGAGCTTTAAACAGTAACCTTTAATTGCATTCTTTTAAAGTAAACTTTATCAAAATCTTATATATATATGTATGTATATATATGCATATATATATATATACATATATACACATATATTTACACACACACACACACACACACACACACACATATATATATATATATATATATATATATATATATATATATATATATAGGTGATCAAAGTCTGGTGTGGACGTGTGTAAAAAGCACACAGATGTATTAACGTCATTTTGTGCTTCTCCCAGACAAATCAACCACATGTGGCCGTCGTGACCACTGCCACGCAGACAGGGCTTTGATGAACAGCGAGTGTCCTGCGCCGTATAACCGGATCCTCACTGCCTTGTGGGCTAAGGTTCTTAACCAAAGGTTAAGAGTAAGGCAACCCTGACAGACACATCCAGAGGAGCTAAGATCCTGTTAGCTGCGGCATGCATGCCCCCCCCCGGCGTGTGACGTATGCTCTGGTGTCCATCAACCTAAGCCTCAGTCATGGATCGAATGGTATTGGGGTGGAGACGGCTTTTGGTGAATGATCGCTCTTCTACGAAGAGCAAATCTTTGACTTAAAGAACATAAATCGGAAGACCAGTACCCGCATTAAGCTGGTTTGCAGTTTGAATCGTGTCTGGCTATCTTGCTCTTGCTTGTTGCTTGATTTCATCATTTTGAACCAAGAGAGATAGAATTAACTGTCGTACAAAGCTTAAACTCTGAAATAACATCTTTGTACAAATACTCCTTCAGACAATAATACTTGTCTACACAACAAAAAAAGTCCTCTGGCGATGGAAAAGTTGTGACGCGTCTAGGCCAATCAGGCTGAAAGCATATGGTAACGGATTTGCACACAGGCGAGGAAAAGGCCGATCATTACATAGCTTTTCGAAATAATACTTAGGCAGTTGTGTGCCCGATGAGGCTTTTTTCTGACTGACCAGCCTTTCAGGAGAGTATTGATCACCCACGAATTTGGGAGAGGACAAGAAAATGCGTCCTAAACAGAGCTGTCTTCGACCTGCTGGTTAGCAACCTGCGGCTGATTGCTGTCCATATTAGCAGTAACAGGCACAGAAAGTATTATGCGAAACGACAGTCACTACATCTCTGCTGCTGGAATGTGCAAACATTTACTGACAATGAAAAAAAGTCTAGAACGGAGTACTGAAATTTTGCCAAGGAATTGCAAAAAATGCAATGTAGACTTTGCTGCACTGAGACACATTTCGCAGGTGAGAATCAACTGTTGGAGCCTGAGTAAGGCTACACCATCTTATAGTCTGGTAGATCTGAAAGGTAGAGGCGTGAGGCCGATGTGGGCTTTGAAGTTAAGAACTTCTTAATTGATAAGATCGAGCAGCCGGTTAGCATGAATGACCGTGCAATGCGATTGAGAATTCTCCTTACTGCTGGTCGTTGCATAAATGTTCGTTCTGTCTATACACCAACTCTTACTTCGCCTTAAGGCGATATTACTTTTTTATATCATACGCTTAGGTCTGCTACCACCAGTTTGTCAGGTTCTGGGGATTTGATGATTTTTTGTTACTTCTATGCATGGGTGGCTCAACCAATGAGATGTATTATCGGCTAGATCCATATGGTATTGACAACGTCAATTCAAATGATCTGCAATGAACTAAATCGTTATCACCAACACTTATTTTCACCAGAAAAACAAGGAGACCTGATTCCATCTCGAGTCTAAACATGGCATTTGCTTGATTACATTCTGTGTAGACAGGTGTGATCTTGAATTCTTTTTGCAAAATCAGACCGATGCGTGGTGCCGACTGCAGTACTGACCATTTAATGGTCAGCGCTAAACTCATAATTTCATTTCGCAAGAAAAGATGTTTAAACGGAGTTGAAGTTCCTAAGCGTATTGATGTCTCCAAATTGAAGGATCCAGTGGCATGAAATTCCTTGGAATCTGCTTTTAACTATGTGGATTTTTCATATTGTGATTGGGAGACAGTAAAAGATACACTATATCAAAAATGTGTTGAAGCTCTTGGATTGAAGGTTTCCAAACATCGAGATTGGTTTCTTGATACCTCCAATCTAATTAACTTTTAAATTGATAGAATGAAGAAAGCTCATTTGAAACTTCTTAACTTTTCAACTTCTGAACAGGCCAGCTCTCGTTGCCCACTTCTCTTTTGTACATAGTGAGGTTCAGTGTTGTATGTGCCAAATAAAAAACAAACAAATCGTGGTCTGACCTCTCCAGAGATATATAAACTGCCTACGATCATATAGATGTCAAGACATGTTTACGCTTTGATTCGTCAGGCCTATGGTCTTAAATGCTCTTCAACTACATCACTCTTGAGGAAGGATGGGAGAACCTTGTTGAAAACCTCAGATAGAATTTTGCATCGATGGCAAGAACACGTGCGTGATGTATTTTACAACCCATCCAATGTTTATGTTGCTTCAATAGAAAGTATCCGCCAGTGTTCGTGTCGTCCGGAATATGATGCTGAACCAATTCTCGTGGAAACAATTGGCTGCGTAAAACAGATAAACTTGAATAAGGCTCCTAGGCTGGATTAGCAGCTGAAACATGTCTGGAAAGTAGTTTAACCTCCGAAGATTCCAAGCCAAAATATTTGTTAGTAATGGGGTTATTAGGGAGCTTTTGTATGCTGCTAATGCTGACCTGGGGACACACGTCCCAGTAGATTTGAAATTGGTGATAGATCCCCTCACAAATCCTTGTAGCTGTTACGGATTTGAGTCTGTCTTGAGATATAAAGATGAATGGGAAAATATGGACGGTTAATAATCGATATAGAGAGATTAGAAGACTAGAAAGAATAGTTTTCGTGTGTGATGTTCGCCCTTAATCTTAAACATATTAGTGTGTATCGGTTTAATGAATGTGGATTTGCCATATCTATGCTAAATGGGGATAGTCATATGGAATACTTTTCCGAAGTGGTGCTGACGAAGATGGCGTAGTACTAAAATTAGCTAATATTATATTTTCTGGAGATTTAAGTAAAAATGTGTATTTTTGTGGGATCAGTATATGAAGTCATAAAGAACCAACGAGGGAGGAGTATGTAACTGATTAAGTTTACGAATACTTTATAATGACTAAAATTCATTTATGGTCCTGAATATGACCTTAAACTATATCTGATGGTGAGGCCTCAGCTTGCGGGCTTTGGGGAGTGTGGAGCCAACCTTTAATTGCCATTGCTCCCAGGTCCACTCTGACCCGGAGTGGTAGTATCTGTAAGGATCCCAACTATGGGTTAAATAGAAACCGACTTAAAAAAACAACAAATATACTCTACTAAAAAATTGTTCTTCAATTCGGCATAAAATAACCTGAAAAGTGTTGATATGCCGTAAAACAAAAACAACCAACCAACCTTTTAGCATATATATGTCAAATGAACATTTCCCTAATGATTAAACCTATACACACTATTATGCTTCAGATTAAGGCGGCCATCACGCACACTTACGAATACTATTCTTCCCAGTCTTCTGTTACCTCTATGCTGATCTTTCCCCATTCATTTCTATATCCCAACACAGGCTCAAATCCGCACTATATTGGATCTTATTTGCATTCAACCGAATCTTATTTTAACTACAATGGATTGAAACTTCTAATATTAACTCCCTCTGACAAATAAGACCTACTATTTTCATTGCATACTTAGCTTTTTTATAAGCTGTACAGTTTAGCAACTAGATGACCAAAATATGCTCGTGACTGTGTAGCAAATATTGCTATTTATGTAAACACAAATAAAGTGCTTATATAATATGATAAGTAACCTTAAACAATTAAATGTTTATTTATTTTTAAAAAGCTTGTATCACCGAGAACATAATTTTTACTATTTCAAACCAAGCGCACCAAATGTAATCCTCTGGACATTAAAATGAACACACGGATTTTTACTACTACATATTTCCTGTTAATTAAAACATGGCATAGAAAAAATATTTTGGAAGAAGGCGTATTGCGTTGAAATTATAAATTATCTTAAACAAATAGAATTTTTTTTACAAAATCTTCGGGTTGTAATTAGGCTTCAAGCGTACACATTTACTTTATTTTAAAATTTAAACAACGCTTATGCCACGTTGAACACAACATTAACCATATATACTTACATATATATATATATATATATATATATATATATATATATATATATATTAGTCCTCGCGCGAAAGAGCAGGACACAAAATGTTTTAAATAATAATAATAATAATAGAATAACAATAACAAAGACTTTGGCTGGCGAGGACTACTATTGAGCGTAACTAGTTATATAGTCCTTTTGAAATTTTTATCTCTATTTTTCACGTTATCTACTGAATATTTTTAACGAAACCTATATTAAATATGTTCCTTATTAAATTGTAAAAAATTTCTATTCTGAAAGAAGTTTAAAAAGATTAATCTAAAAAAGTTATTTTAAAGTTTTTGTTAAAAAATTCAGATTTTCTCATTATTCAGACATGTATGACAAAGAGGGAGTTGCAAAAAATAGTTGGGGTGTGAGGAGAAATAAAAACTGAAATAGAGAGTAGGAGAGTTTTTATAACCACATTCATTTTTTAAAAAATCCAAATTGATAAATTAAATAAAATATAATCTTGAAAAGATACGATACAAGTTAGAAAAGCATTTCATCCAAGGCATGAAAATTATTAAACAAGATGTGTTTTTACTATAGGCTTTAAAAATTAAAGTACGAGATTCAATTTGAAATTTATTTATCTTCAAAGTGCACTTTTATAAATTTTACAAAGTAAGGTATTAAATTTTTATATCTTACTTTGTAAAATTTATAAAAATGCACTTATAAGAAAAATAAATTTCAAATTGAATCCCGTACCTTTATTTTTAAAGCCTATAGGAAAAACATTTTGTTTAACAATTTTCATGCCTTGGATTAAATTCGTTTCTAACTTGTATATATATATATATATATATATATATATATATATATATATATATATATATATATATATATATACTGCGTATAAAATTATTATTAATATTTACTTGAAGAAACGAGTGAATACAAATCCCTGAGACGTTGAGAAAGTGCTTACAATATGTTCAGCTACTCCACTCAGAAAATAAAAGTATTTAAAGCAGTATTAGCGAAACTATGGCAGAAGATAGGAATATCTGTTGTTTTCAGTGTGTCAAGTTATTAACGAGGTTGAGAAAAAAACACAATATACTCATAACCTGTTCATTGAAATAATTTTCAAACATTAAATGAACTAGGGAAAATGCTTAGAACACAATAACTACATAGAAATTTCTATGTTGACAGAATTAGTAGGATATATGCGATCCTTTTTATGAGTGACTTGTAAAAGGCATTGGTCCACAGAATTAGTCAAATTTGAAATTTCGTCAACAGTTATTCCTTGCAATATCTCTTGGAGAACATCCCACAACTCATTTTTGCTCTTAAATTGGCGTCCACTTCCATAGTGACGTCGCTTCACGACGCTCAAAAAGTTCTCAATTGTGTTAAAATCTGGTGAATTCGCAGGCCACTCCATCTTCCGTAACCCAGAAACCCCCAGTTGTTGCAAATACTCTTTGCTTTGTTTGCTGTATGCGAGGGAGCATTATCCTGCATAAAATAATGGTTCTTCTGAACGTCAACCTTTGCTTCTTCAGCCATGGTTCAAAGTGCTTCTGCAGAAAAGCTATGTAAGCATTTGACGTCATTTTTACGCCTTCTGGGACTCTCCATGAGCTAACTAAAGTACCTCCAATAATCCAAGCCCAAATCCTTACCGTACTACCATCTTGTTGGCGCCTTAAATGCTGATGAAGATGTCGGCCATCTAGGACATCCTTTGCTCCAGCCATCAGGTTCAATCATGATCATCTAGGCCATCAAGAGTAACACGCTCTTCATCCGCGATTACCTTTATCAGCTGTCTTACGTATCTTTGTAGGGTCCTTGACAAAGTTCTTTACAGTTTGAAGTATCTTCCTATCATTTTCGATATTTCGAGGGTACTTTTACCTTTTGCTAGTTCTTCTGTAATAGTACGCTTCCCAGAACTTTTCAAACCAACTTTACGGTCCATATTATTGACGATACAAACTGCCTTGCTAATAATTTGACACACCTCAAATACCATGGATTAAGCAATTACGATGGCAAGTTGTTTACATTGCGCGGAACAGTACAAAAATTTACCAGCATTACCAACGTTTCCTAATCTTTTGATACGAAACTACGGGCAAGTTTCTGAAACTGGTAAAAAAATATTATCTCGTTAATAATTTGGCACGCAGTGCGTGTATATATATATATATATATATATATATATATATATATATATATATATATATATATATATATATATTGTAAGTTATAAAATATATATGGCGATTAAGCTACACTGAATATTCCGCTTTCATCCACTCAAGGACTCTTCAGCCTGAAGAGTCATAGAGTGGATGAAACGTGAAATATTCAGTGTAGCTTAATCGCCATATATATTTCATAACTTACTAACTAGCTCTACCTACGTATTGAGCACTTTTGAAGTGTACTTAAAGTTTACGCATAAATTTGTACTTTCGTATATTGATTTTATGTGAGTAAATTAAGTAGTCATATATATATATATGTGTGTGTGTGTGTGTGTGTGTGTGTGTGTGTGTGTGCGTGTGCAAGAAGAATCTCCTTAAAGATGAACAAATTATTATGAATGTTGGAATATGGTCTCTAATTATATCCCGGCTAACGTTGCGTCATAGTAATAGTATATTATTTATGGGAAACAGGTTTAAAGGCTAAATAACAGCCGGAATGTAAGCGCATAAAAATGCCCAAGGGGAATAATCAAATAGACAAACTAAAAAGAACAAACATAATTAACACAAAGTGCAGTAAGTTGAAATAAACATTCAAATCGGCAAGTTCATGTGTTAATTTATTTTGCTCTTGATTATGTATGTGCTCATATACTTTATTTTATATCTATTCGAGCGAATACATTTTGCATACTCTCTCCAGAGAATTGCTGCACATGATTGAGCACATAACTTCTTATCACGTTCTGTTTCATTCGTTTTGTAATATTCTTTTCAACATGCATATTTTACAGAGCCGTTGACGCTAACATAGCAGCAGTCATGTGCAAATAAGCCGGTTATTAGATGTCACGTAACAGCGTAGATAAAAAAAGGGCACACGTGTCCAGAGTAGCGCGCGTTCGAGACGTGTTAGAAGAAGCAAGCGATTCGAGGAGTGTTCGAGTCGTAGTCGTTGTTCGGAGAAGCAAATGTTTGAGACACGTGAGTGACGTCCAAGAGGAGACGGAAGGTCACACGCGGCCGAAGACGGAGAAATGAACTGTTTAAATATGTAGAAAAAAATATGTGGTTGGAAATACAAGATATAAAAGATTTCGTCAATAAAGACATTGATTCGAGTTTTTCGTTTCTTTTGTTTTATTGCCACATGTTGGGCCCGGGGCACATCGTTACACGTAGCATTTCAAACAATCGGTATATTTTATGAATATGGTAAATAGTGTCAAACAATCTATACTTGACTGAATGCTGATGATTTACTTGTTACTCTTAACAAATTCCACCCTTCACATCTGCGATTTTAGAGAAGCTATTAGATGTCAATGAAATAAGTTTATCTTAGTTTTACCTAAGCTTTTACATTATAAACCCTAAACAACTTTGTTCACATCGCCCTTATTTAAATCTTCCGTTCTTTGTTGTATAGTTTCAAACGCATTTAACGTTTCTCTTTACTTTTAAATGTAAAATTTTCAAGATAGAATGAACACTAAACTCTTTTCTTTGTTCCAATACTATACTATTTTCTCTCATAACTCAGTTTAAAGACAACTCATTCTAGACAGCGGCCAATTTTAGTTTCGTTTTAAAATTTGTCCGGTCTTTCAAAACATAAAAAAATAATTGACGTTAAAATACAGATCTATTCTTACTCATTCTTTCAGTTGTCAGTTAGATTGTCGAAATTTCAATAAATTTAAGTCACGGTTAAACAAGGCCGATAGTCATTAGTCGTGTGCTCTCGTGTAATGAATGAATGCGTGAATGTAGGATTGACATGAAATTCTTGAAGATAAACTAAAATGACCGAAAAATGGGCTGAAATGACTTAAATAAATAAAAATTAAATGACTTAGAATGACTTTAATGAACTTAAGGATGAATTGAATGACCTTTAGAATGACTTGAATGCTTAAAAAATTACTGGAATCCTTCAAAAACGACTTTAATGATCTGGAGAATGATCTGAATGGCTTTGAGACTAACTGGTTGTAAAGTGGGTGATCATTTTACATTAAATGCATACAGAAAAGTGATCCCCCACTTTATATCACAATAAGTACAGCATGTAGTAAGAACAGATACTACACTTTGATGTTGGCCAAAAGGCCAAGAAAAGCTTAAAAAGCTAAGAACAGCATCTATTAACAACAGACCTTTGATCTGAACCAAAAAGGCCAAGCAAAAAAGTGTTACGGACAGACCGACAGACGGACCGACCGACCGACGGAGTGATTTATAGAGTTGCTTGCACGCGACTAAAAACACTTTGTTCGTATTGTTTTAAATTATCTATAACTGTTAATATTATTTTGATTTTTATTAACAAAAAATTAGACCAGTCTGCGTATGGAAAGGTTAACAACACACATCTTTTTATTACTGGAAATAAATTTAGACAAATAAAGTTTACTACACTTCTATTTTCATTTCTAAATGAAAACACAACCTGCCTCATTCTCGAATAAGCTCATTTCTCATAAGCGGTAAAAAATGTTAGGTTTTAACATATTTTTCCGTTTTCTTTTTTAATATTCTACTATTGTTTCTTTTACTTAAAATAAGTATTTTAGATTCTCTCAGGTGAACAGTCAAAAACAGGAACAGTAAGTGTCTGACATCATCAACTATTATAAGTACGTCTCCTTGAAATTACAGTGAATTAATCGGTGAAGTTGTGCTGTTGATATAATCTCTTTTAACATTTTCCTATCCACATACGTTGCGTTTACTGTTTTTTGGTTTGCCTTTAACGATGAAATGTGTTTCTTTTTAAAATGTGTTACATATTGTTATGTTCTTATCCATCTAATTCACAGGAGGGTGTTAAAGTTTTGTGATTCAATGTTCTGCAAATGTAATAGATAACCTCTTAGAAAAACCTAGAGTAAAATTTATCTCTCTTATGAAGTTTTACTAGTTTACGTTCATTTTTTAATAAGCACGATGTTTAATCAAACCTGATGGTGGAATGAACTGATTAATTGATGGTGGTGATATTCCAAGGCTTTTGGGTGCATATTGGAGTTAAGCAACGATGAACCTGGCTAGTACAAGATGCGTGACAATTTGGGAATACAGAGCGATGTATGTATAGAGCCAGGACGCGTTTAAAAACAACAGGAAGAGATGCATCCTCAGTTTAGAAAAAGGAAAAAAAAATTCTGATCAAAATGAATTCTGTCTACTCGGTCTTGTAGCGATGATTTGCACCGACTGAGGTTAGCAGTAGTTCCAAGAGTATAGATTGTGCTATACAAAGACTTAACTAGTAGATATAAATCATTTTTGTGGATGTTGGACAAATAAGCTGCCTGAACTTCATACGCAGGAATTCTCAGAAAAGTCTCTCTCTCTCTCTCTCTCTCTCTCTCTCTCTATATATATATATATATATATATATATATATATATATATATATATATATATATATATATATACAGTATCGGCCATAATATAAGGAACGGAAAAAAAATTACAATTATTCATGTATATTTCAAAAATTAGATCATGGATTTTTCTGAAATACTCAGAATAAACAAATAGAACCACTGTGTATAAACTAGTACAAAAAAAATAAAAATAAAATTGCGATTCAATATTGAGAAATATTTTAGTTTTAAATTATATCTGTGGATTTATTCTGGCCAAAAGTTAAGGAACGAAATAGAAACTTTGTTTTTTTTTAATGCAAATGTTTAAAAAAATAAACTCATTCAATATTTAGCGAACATCCCTTTATTCTTTATGACCTCACTGCATCTTCGACCACAAGACTGGATTAGTTTCTTGCAAAATTCAGGATTTATCTTTTCCCACTCTTCCTTCAATAAATCCCACAAATGATTTCTATTTTTGGGATTCCTCGTCTGTGCTCTTTCTGCAATCATTTTCCAATAATTTTCCATCGGATTCAGATCCGTACTCTGCGCTGGCCAGTCCATTACTCCTATTTCTTCTTCCTCGAGGTAACTTATCACTTTTTTAGCTTTATGGCAAGGGGCGTTATCTTGCATAAAAATGCTTGGCTGATTAGGTGAAAGGCGTAAGCTCTCAATGACATGTTGTCGAAGGAGCTTCTTATAAGTCTCCGCATTAACCCTACCATAGATTCGAACTAGAGGGCCAACTCCTTCCGAGGATATCATATCCCACACCATTACACTCCCCCCTCCGAATTTAAGTGTCTTTTTAACACATTTGGAGGATAATCGTTCACCTGCTTTACGCCGTACATGCTTCTTTCCATCAGATCCAAACAAATTTAACTTGAATTCATCGCTGAAGTGAACCTTAGCCCATTGTTCATCAGTCCAGACGACATGCTTCTGGGCAAACTTCAAACGGCTATTTTTGTTCTTCTTGGAGATCAAGGGTTTAGATACTGGTATCCTGCCATGCAATCCGGCAGCTGCTAACCGTCGAGACACAGTTTTTCTAGATATATTTTCCCAGTCTGTTCAATCACGAGAAATTGATGTTGCGGATTTGAATCGGTCACTAAGAGCCTGCCTTACCATAATCCTATCTTCTCTTTGAGACGTTTTAGGGGGTCTGCTGGGCTTAGGGGATGCTTCTAATGTATTTTTTATTCTTATATCGAGCTATCACACGATTAACAGCACTCTTTGATCTTCAAACGATATTAGAAATTGTTGAAATTTATTTCTTTTCTTTGTAATTGTCTAAAATTATTTATTTATTTTTTTTTTTTTTGGAGAGACAGAGTTTTGCGAGTCGGTGACGCCATTTTCTTTGTTGTGCTTATCAGGAGTTCCAATATTAAAAACTAGCTATTTTTATGTAAAGTTTAGTCTCTTAAAAATAAATTTTCTATTTCGTTCCTTAACTTTTGGCCAGGATAAATCCACAGATATAATTTTAAACTAAAATATTTCTCAATATTGAATCGTAATTTTTTTTGGGTACTAGTTTATACACATTGGTTCTATTTGTTTATTCTGAGTATTTCAGAAAAATCCATGCACTAATTTTTTAAATATACATGAATAATTGTATTTTTTCCGTTCCTTATATTATGGCCGATACTGTATATATATAATAATCCAGAGGGTACTGATTGACGTTATGATTACAATGGACAATAGCAAACATACAGGTGGATTAAAACAATAGAGAAGAATGATGATTGGATTGCAGCTTACGATGAGGAATGAAAATGTCAATTCCAATAAGAAGCTAGTCAGTAACCTTTGCAGTATAATTTGGAAACATACTAAACAGGACTCCATAGAACGCCACATGGGAAGCTGTGGGGTCAACTCCATTCAGCTCTACGTTAAATGTTTTCATATTGAAAGTAACAATCAATTCTGATGAACTAACAGAGAAATCAATCTCATTATCAACAATATCTTGATAAGAAGAAGTCAACAGAGAAGAAAAGAAAGAAGAACAAGATTCAAGAACAGAAGTAAAAAAAAATGGTCACGTACGGGTGGTTGATTATTGGTCATAATAAGGAAAACTTGTAGGGAAGGTGAGGATTTTAGACAACTTATGAGTCAGAGAAAAGATAAAAAGAAGATTTCACCAGCAAGAATATGTGATTAGAGTGATGGAATTAAACAGAAGGATGAGCATTACACCCATTAAATATAATGATTCAGCTTGGTGGATGAAGTTGAAATGCTTTATCAATACTGCTGGTTATAGCATCAATAACCGATCAGTCATTGTCAGAGGGTTAATCATACAAAAAGAATAAATAGAAAGTAGAATGTAGGAAAGACAATTAAAGACAAATAAAATGATACCCGTTAGACCCAAGACTGGAGAAACGGAAAATGGGGAAATTCTTGGGAATATAAACGGCAAACGTATATAAATGCAAAAAGTAGCGGACTAGAGGTCAAAAACAATCCACATAAAAATCTTTGTTGTTAGCGGAAGAATCTGGATTAGACTCACAAAAAGTAACACTAGGAAGAGATTTGAAAAAAAAAAACAAAACAAGTGAAGCATGCATGGTCCCCCGTGAGTTCACAGTGAATGAGGCATAAAAATGACTAAATTCAGTATTTGACATCCTCCCATTTATCCCAAAGTCCTCAGGCCACATCAAATCCTGGTGGAAATGAATAAACTGTGCAGTTGTTGGCCTTAGCATATGTAAATTTGAGTTCTGCGCCATGCAAAAAAAAAAAAAAAAAGAAATGAGAAAGTCCATCATTTGTCCCCCTCCCAATTTAGCTCCAAAAGTCCCTAAGGCCTTTACATATTAAAATTTGAGTTCAGCACCATGCAAAACTCCTAAATAGACATACACAGAACATTTTGGCTAATTACGGTAAAATAGTCCCAAAAATGGAGTGTTTTTATTAGCCTTAAAAGGGTCCCTGTGACACACCCGCAAGTTATCGCGAAGTATAAACAACAAAATTATACAGAAATAAGTTAGTTACAACTTTTCAAAATTTTTTATAAAAATTCAAGACATCAATTTCTTTACTAGACACAAAAGTGTCAATTATAGCTATTTTAATCCGAAAGGCTAGAGGGGGAATCAGAGTTTTCCGGAAAATCCGTTCTGTTACATTTTTACTCATATCATGTTTAATGTTTGTGCAAAATTTAAAAAATTCCAAGGGGTAGTTATTGAAAAAGTACGTACAGGCGAACGGACGTGGGTGAATTTACAGGTCCACTCTCCTTTTTTCGAGGGACTAATAAAATGATACCCATTAGATTCAAGACTGGAGAAGCGAGGAATGGGGAAATATTTTGAGAATATAAACAGCAAAGGAATATAAATTCATAATGGAGAGAACAAGTATACAAACCAATTCACATATAAATCTTTTTTATCAACAGAATAATCTAGATTAGACACATAAAACTAACAATATGAAGAGATTTGCAAAAAAAAAAAAAAAGCAAAAACACTGAACATCAAGAAAGTTTCTGCTGGTACCTTATGTTAATGTGCGAAATAATAAGGCGATTGGTAGGAGGTGTAACAATGAAACGAGAGAAAGAAGGCAATATCGTTTCCAGACAAACTAAACTGGGAATAAAACCTACCATCAACATTCAACCCCTTGGATCTCAGACAGGATGGATAAAAAAAAATCTTCCACGGCTCTAATAAAAAATAAAACAGAAGGGGTTACTACGCTTACCGACAAAAAGTCTACTCCTTAAATGGTTATGTGATTGATTGCCTATAATTCCGAAATATTCACCAACCTGGTGCATACATGATGATTTCAAGGTCTTGTCAGACGAGTGCCACTCCCTCAGACATTTAAAATCCATGAGCCCAAATGCCTGAGGGAGTATCTATACAAATATGATGTTACAGAGTCGTAGCTTTGTACGACAACTAAGTCTCTCTCTCGGTTCAAAATGTTGAGATCCAGCAACAAGCAATAGCAAGATAGCCAGCAACAAATTAAACTGCAGACCAGCTTAATGCGGGTACTGATCTTCCGCTTTATGGTTTTTTAAATCAGAGATTTGCTTCTCATAGAAAGGTTTCCTTCACCACGGCTTACGGGAACCCTCTCTACCCCAATACACATATACACACACACAAATATACACGGTGCTAGTTGGCCGTTGACCCAGAAAAAGAGTTCATTCGCCCTTTGGAAGGTTTTGTTTTTAATCCTTCAGGGAGACTAGCAACCCTCCTCACCAAACAAGTCTGGTGGGGGAACCAGTTTAGTCGCCGGTGACCCGACCATGAGGCAGGTAGTACTGGGTTACATGGTACCAGTAGCATATGACATGGCCTGACATAATACATACATACATACATACATAATGTTTGCAACGTCTTATCAGACGAGTGCCACTCCCTCCGTCACCGAAAGTCTATGTGCCTGAAGATGACTTTTCAGTCCTTCCAGCAACTTTCACACCCTTAAGCAGACATGTCACTGAAAATGGTCATTGGCTACATACATATATATCCATACACACATACACGCATATATACGCATACATACACATACACATATACACATACATATATATATATATACATACATACATATATACATATATATACAGACATTCCTATACATACATATATACATATACACATATATACTTATATGCACATGCATACATATGCATATATATACATATATGCACATGCGTACATATACATAACACCCATATTTACATACATACATACATACATACATTAAATGAGCTTCAATCTATGGTCCCCCCTCGCCAAACTTTCACAAGAAACACTCGTCTAGCTGTAAACACTATCAATAATTCCCCCCACTCTTTATATGTGCCTAAACCTAAACGTAGATTCCATGAACAAAGCTTCTTTCTTAGAACTGCACGCCTGTGGAATTGTCTTCCGTTTTCCTGCTTTCCGGCTGACTACAATATGGTTGTCTTCAAGTCTAACGTAAATGAGTTCTTGATGAGCCGTTCCATATAAGTTATCAAATTTACCAAATTTTCATTACTAATGATTACTATATTGTCCATTTTCTACTGTACACTCTTTAACCCTTATCCTTGAGTGGCCTCTTGGCCTTGATAATGTGGTGATGCCTATGTAAAAAAAAAAATACATACATACATACATACAGATACGAGAGGCGTTCCAAAGTTAATTCCACTTATTTTCATTCCACCCGAATGAATCAGAGTGAATTGAAAATTCCATTGTTATGATGACTAAACTTATGCATTCATGAAAGTTTCATTTATCTGTTGCAGATATGGATGGTGTAAAGCTGGAGGACCGCAACCTCGGTCATGCACGCGCATCAGTGAATTACTGGCAAAATAACATTTACAATAGTGGCGAATATGTAGACCAATAAATTCTGGAACACAAAATGTCGCCTGTTTTAATGGTACTACTCCTATCTATCCTCGTAGCTTTTCAACGTTTTGATTCAATAAAAATCGGAAGCTTCACTTTTGGGACGACTCTTGTATAATAATACGCGCTCCTAACCCCCATGAACAGCCATTGGGAATGGCCGTGACTACAGAAGCAAAATAAATCCCGGAGCATAAAAGGTCTCTAGTTTTAGTGGTACTACTCCGGTCATCGTAGTTCTTCAAGTTTTCGAGTAAAAAATAGGAAGTTTTACATGTGGAACGACCCTCCTATATAGTTCTTAAAATTCTTTTATACATACCTATATTGTTTGTTACGTATGTGCAGATATGTTGCAGCAGCAATCTGGTTCGATATTCCCCTCTCTTAGTCTTTTGTAACAAGCGGATTTCGAACAGGAACTAACTCACACACACATACACATACATACATGTATATATATATATATATATATATATATATATATATATATATATATATACATGTATGTATATATATATATAATTACTTCATTTAATCACATAAATTAATATACGAATACATTATTTTATGCGTAAATATTTCAGTATTTACTTCAATAGTGCTCAATACATAGGTAGAGCTAGGTAGTAAGTTATGAAAATATATATGGCAATTAAGCTACACAGAATATACTGCGTATATATAGACACGCGATAACCACAACTTTTCGCATAAGCCTGACGAATTTTCACGTAAATAAAACGAGGAATATTCTGTTTAGCTTAATTGCCATATATGTTTTCATGACTTACTATATATATATATATATATATATATATATATATATATATATATATATATATATATATATATACAGAGAGCGAGGGAAGAGAAAAATCCGATAATATTTGTATAAATAAAGGGAGGTATACCATAATATATCTTTACCTGTTATTGAGCACTATCTTATAAAACCATGTTTCATTGGATTACAATTTAGGAAATTATATATATATATATATATATATATATATATATATATATATATATATATATATATATATATATTCTAATTCATTATTGCAAAGAAAGAATTAAACGCTTTCTTTATCTCAACCTAATATAGTCATTATAGAATTGATGCTGTTTTGTTTAAATGTATTTTTTCATTCGACAGTTTTTACGTTTCATCGATGTATCTCCATCGTCTGTCTTCGATATTTCCCCAGTGTCACTATAGTGAAAATAAAAGATTAAAAACACACGATATATTTCACCACACATTTTTTTTTTAATAAAAGTCGGACTTGGTTTTATTCATTCCACCATTTTATTTATTTATTATTAATACAATTAATCTCTTTCTTATGTTTTCTTTTCATGTTTTTTTTTCGTTTATTTCATCTGTCTTTTTATACTTGACGATTGTTTTTTTATTAAATCTTTTTATCTATTTTGTTTTTATTGGTTCAATCCTCTATCTTTAGTTTACTTATTCTTTAATTCGTTTTTTTTTTGCGTTGCGTAGTGTATTTGTGAATTTTATATACACATACATTATTGTTTATCAAGGACTAAAAACCACTCGAGGATGAGGTTGTTTTGTTTTACGGCATATCAACAATTTTCGTTTTATGTTTTATGCCGATACAGTAATTCTGGAAATAAAGTTCTTTGTGCTAACAGTTGTATTTATTGTCTAATATTTAATCTTAATATTTTGTTTTATTGTTTTGTTTTACGGTATATCAATCCTTTCGAGTTCAAACATTTTCGGTAAATATTTTTAAGCTTCAAGATGTTTGTATATTCAAATATATTTACTAGTGTTTAGTTTTATTGTTTTGTAGAGAATTTTGGGGGGAGGGGTTATGGAAAATGTGATTAACATTTGTGAAAGAGAGGAAAAAAAAGATTCAATAGCATCAATGCTTATGCATTACAGTCTAGATTCCGATGCAATCAGACAACTTCGTTTGACAGCACTAGACAGGGGTAGATTATGTAAGTATAACACTATGGAATTATTGGAATCCATGAGTTTAAAAATATGATGTGAATACTTGAAAAAATTATCTCAACAAGTAACTGTTGGCATACAGTATATTTAAGTTAGCAGGTAAGAACTTCTGTAGTATTGTGCTCTTCCGATGTGCAGTTCTTGAAAGCATCCGCTATCGACCAAACGCTCCTTTGATTCTAAGTACTAATACGCCATAATCACGTTCTTGTTAACTCACCGAGCTTAAGCAACTTTGAACCTAGTCAATACCTGAGCAGCTATTATTTGGGAGTACTAAGTGTTATATCCAGGAGGAAAACAACGAAAACCAAACGTCGTTATCTCCACTAACTGGGATGTACATGCGACTATGATTCACTTGTGAATTTAATATTTAATTAACACTTCCTTTTTCGAAAGAAAACTTTTCAACCCACTATAATGAAAGTTCTATATAGTAGTGATAATCATACAGAAACTTGATGGAAAAATTTATCAGGAGATATAAGACCATAGATTGTAGCTCAATAAAGTAATTATTATGCAACTAAGAATAGAGTACAAAAGAAGTAACAACGTATCTTCGATTAAATAGAAATTAACTACTTGTCCACGGCCGCAAAATCGGTTATTCGATGGAGGTTAATATCCTTATACCCACAAACAAATTATTCATTATTATTTTTGCCGTTTTTATTTGCAAATAATAATTCGTTTTCAGCGTTATTTTAAAATTTGTAAAAGACTAGATATTTTACCCGTTAAAAATGGCCTAAAAGTATAAGCTTTGTGCTTAAAATGAGTGTTTATGTCTAACTTCTACAGTAATTGTAGCGTTTAATCGACTATGCATCAAATGTATACAGTAATAGTTAGTTTACTGGACCTTATGATAACAAAGGTCGATACAGAATTTCAACCAGATCGAAGTAGGACGTTCCGAGTAAACTTCAAGCATAAATGTTTAATTGTGGTGACTATTAACTCACAACTCTGCACCGAACATGTACTATAACACATATCCCACTAAATCTATAATACAAATCTCACCCGTTTGTTTAAATGTATGTATGTATGTATGTATGTATGTATGTATGTATGTATGTATGGCGTAAACTTTCGAAAGAGGCGACGGATTTTCACGAGATCGGTATCGTTTTGAAGAACTTGTCCAAAAATTGGCCCAAAATATTAATTCTATCACACTCAACTGTGTACTTTTTTATAAGGAGGGGTCACTTTTGTTCGCCGATATTTTGGAAAATCATACCCTCTTTTCGATTGTCTAGCCTTAATTTAAATATTCGCAACTGCCGGTTTGGCGATGGGCGCAACAGCAAAGATGCCACGTTTTTTTTCACATTCTTTTCCTCCTTCGCGGTACGGGTTCGAGCCTGCCTGCCTACTACCACTTTTTTTTGTTCAACACACATCTCCAAACATCCGGGCAACGCCTGGCACACAGGCTGGTTTTATCATAAAAACGAATTGATACAATTTTTTATCTAGATCAGACCAGTAATTTTCGAGAAAATTCAAACACACAGCCAACAGACCAAACAGAAAGAAAATATGTTTCAGTTGAGTCATCTTTTAAATTTCATCTAAATTTCTTTAAGATTTTTATTCTAAATTTATGAGCATTACATCAAATAATTTACGTCAATGTTTTATGTCAGAATATCTCGGTTTGAAACGTTTAACATGTATGTTTATATAGCGTTGCACTTTCCAATAAGCCATAATTTATCACTGACATTAAACAACTGAATTTATCATTAAAATATATAAATAATGAATACGAAAAGCGTATGAAGTTATATATCAAGTTCACTATCAGCTTCTTAAACCTCGTAGAAAACGCATCAACTGATTTCTCAATGAACTCCTTTGTTTTTGCGTATAATAAGGGGAAATGAATGTTTTTTTTTCGCTGAGTATTATTTATTTCATTCCCACGGAAGGAAGACGTGGCGTAATGCCATGAAAAGCATTCTGGCAGTTCAGAAAGTGCCTTGACAGACCAGTCGGAAGGGGTGCAACAAGCAGAAGGCAATTAACTAACTCCACCTAAAGCCAGAAAGCAGCAGTCATGATGGTCGATCCTCATTACTCAGCCATAGCCTCTTTGCTTCAAGTTCCGCTGAGTATATCATACTTTGACTGGAGCACATACCGGTTGAGAATCGGTCCTCGGCAATCAGTTACAAAAGAATAGCCCTATTCAGTTTTATTAGTCATTGGTACTTCTGGGAAATCCACGTTTTTGGGTCTTGCCTTCTGTCTTTAAGAAGGATTTAGTATATCGTTACTTGCCTCAGGCGTCACAAAGAGAAATGCCGACATGAAGGCTCAGAAGCAGTTTTTAAGAGGACAAAGGCCGATAACTTACTCTATCCACTGTCAGGTCTTGTGAAAAATCACACTTATATGGATAGTAAGTATCGAGTTTAGTAGCAGAGTTACATGTAAAGATGGTGCAGACCCGTCCAATATTTGTCTTCGACAACCAATCTGACAACGATGGGCCCATTTTGGTGGATCTTTTTTAAGATTCGGCTGAAGTATGTGTTATGAGCAGTTCCAGGAGATCCATAAATTCAGTACTTGCCTTCCCTTTTTCGTAAGTAGTTAGTTTATTGGGAGCGGTTTGAGGCGGCCTCATCTGAAAAATGCCAACAAGATCAATCAGACAGGTTTAAGAAGCAAGGCAGGACTTTTTGCACTGTTAGATTCTTACTAATTTCGGGCCTTGTTCCACATTTTCCTAAGACAAGAAGGAAGATAATACAGATTTGACTAGAAAATTTTAAACTCACAACATTGTGTTGATGTAATGAAACAATTTTCCGCTTTTCATCGTACTTATTTGTTTCACTTATTTTCTATCTATCCCCTTTTAATTATTTTATTTTTGCCATCTTAAGTGTTGCTATAGTACAAAGTGGAACGATAAAATTGTCGCCCTAGAAAAGACGACATAATTCCATTTCCATTTGATAAAAACCCAGTTTATATATATATATATATATATATATATATATATATATATATATATATATATATATATATATATATATATATTTATATATATATTGTTGCGGGCCATCTACAAGTTAGCCAGTTGTGTACAAATCCCAAAAGCGATAGGAGTCTCCTATCGTGTCTGACATGATACAATGTTCAAGGCGAGAGATCTGAGATGCACCGCTGTAAAACCCAGGCTCTATACCGATCCAAGTTATGATGACAAAATTATTTCTAGCACCATCAAAATGCAAATCTGGACTTGTCAACGCTTAAGGGCACAACGCAACGAAATTTCCGATCACGGTTATAGTCTTTGGTCTGGTTTCAAGTGAGGGCCACACCATGCCATTTAACACCTTCGAAGGTGGTTTGAAAGTTAGTACCTGGGTGTGCTGAAAGTGTGGCAATTACCTAGTGCAATCAGGTGACCGCTGTCAGACCCTGGGTGTGGCAGCAAATCCAAAGAGGCCCAGGTTTGGCTTTTGATGGTGTGCTACGAGTTTGTACCCTACTCTCAACTACGCCGTTTCCTCTCCCGATATGAACTAGTTGGACTACTTCGTTCGATCGTACGTGGAGAACATAATCAACATGGCTTTTCAAAACACCAAAGTTAGTCTGCACGCCTCCATCCGCCAACCTCCTACCGGCACTTGTGGAAAACACGTTCCCAGTTCCATACACGTATCGAAGCGGTGATGAAGGCGAAGGCGAGTAAATTGAATAGATGTCAGCTCTACTACATAATCAGATTTCTTGAATTAATTTTTTCAATTAAAGTTTTTAAATAAAGCTGCACGGTTGTTTTCTTTAGGGTGACAAGTTTATCGTTCCACACAGTAGAAATACACGTCGAGGGTGTTTTTCTTCAAGTTAAGATGGAACTCATGAAAACGAAGAACTCAGCAACGAAACAAAATACTCCTAAAAATAATCTCAAAATATTGTCAAAGTTGCACAACGAAATCGTAGAAGTATAATAACACAGAAAAACAATGTAAACGGTTTGTTACATTTATATGTGCTCTATTCATATAAAACAAATAATCTTTTCAACTTATAAAACTACGTCCAGTTGTGCTTTTAGTGCCTGATTAGGGAAACAGATAGATGACTAGTGAATCTATTTGTCTACGTAGTAAAGAACGAATAATTTTCTGTTCACAAACGGTTTAACCGTCTTACCTTTACTTTATACATCACAATACACGAATTTCTCTATTTAATTACACTACCTACTATTTTGTCTTTCCCTCTTTTCTTATAAGTAACACTGTTTGTACTCTTCCATTTTTTCATTCAGTATTTTCCTTCATTCTTTATCTGTTTCCCACTCTTTTATCAGAGACCATTTCACGCTTTATAGCGACCAACGCGAAAATCTAATTTTCTAAATTGTTCGTATCCCACCGATAAATCACATTGGTAGATATTCTCGCATCACGCTTACTAGACAAACGAATCACCAAAGCCAATGACATTACCAAACAAGATACTTTTAAAATGGGCGCTGTTTCACGAAACTCCGAAATAGGTTTTGCTGAACTTGCAGTGTACTCAATTGTATTCCGAGAACAAAAAATGAACGAAAAGAGAAACGAACACACTGTTACAGAGCTAACACGAAACCTTCTTGCAATGGTGGAAAAGGTCATTTCCTTTATTCTCTATCGCTTTTTTCTGAACAGTAGAAATACTATGTATGTATATGTTTTCCAAAAAGGTAAACCGCTTCTAATTTTTACCGATCGGTTCACGTTTAACAAACGAATTTTTTTATGACCATTAAAACGTTTATGAGTTTTTAAACAGAAACAGCGACTAGCAATGAATATATATTAGGGTGCTGCAAAAATAATGTGTTTTTGTATGTAGTTGAAAGTCAAAACACATTATTTTTGCACCAACCTTATATTTATGATTATGTAACGCCTAGTATGGACATTTAAAATTCACATAAAAATTAATTTCTGATTGAAATTTGCGATTTATTTTCGAAAACCATTATTATTCTATGACTTCTATTTATTATACTAGTGTGCTATATTTTAATGTTTGTTTTTCCCTTATTTCAGACTAATCTATTAATTTTCAAATGATCCATTAGAGAGTAGTGCATTATCGGTTCTATTGTCAGAGGACCAGTCTACATAATATAATTTTCGTGATGTATAGTGCAATATTTGTTCTGTTATCATATTATTTTCTTCCCGAGTATTATCTTCTCCATTTTAGGGGTATCTTAACGTGTAAGTCCTATAGTCACGTTACAATTATTCTGTGCACTGTTTCCTTCTTTTTTGGTGACAATATAGTATATGTTCTTTTATCAGGATACCATCATAGGGCGACAGTAGCGTACAATATATTTTTTTGATTTTATAAAACTCTGCAGATATTACCTTCTCTTTTGTAAAAAAGTAGTGATATACGAGACTGTCATTACTTTTGATTATACCATTTTGTTCTTTAGTTCTTATAATAAATCAGTGCTGTTCTTAAGAAACTTAAATGATGCTGTCTACTAGGTCGGCTGTTGTTTGGAGGGATTGGTATGTATGGATTTCCAATGCAAATGAAAGCCGAGGACGAACATATCGAACTATAAACAAATTCCTCTTGAAAGGAGAAGGATGTCTTGGATTATTTCTTCTAGGGCTCAGCAGAAATAAACCTGTTTCCTTTTTGTATTATTTTTCATCTAGAAGTAAATGTCATCCCTCACTATACAAAGCCAGTTTATACGAATTCGTCCCGAGAGCATTCATCGTTATTCAATCCAATGTTCCCACCATCCGATTAACTCATATTCGCGAGTAGTTTCCACCATGATAACGCGTAAACAATTAGTATATTGAAATACAGGAGTGTAAAACTTGCATTTTTCAGAGAAATGTATTTTATTGGTTCAATGCTGAAGATTTCATTAACAGTTTATATTTATCTGGTTTTCTTTTTTCAAATATGATAATGTTTAAAGTTTAAGCAAGTTCCATCTACAGCGAATACGTCCTTTAATGTGAGATATGCTGACGATATTACTTTACTCCCCGCTGTGTGGATCCACTATGATTAATGCCTTGAGAATTTGTAAATTCGTGTTCCAAATCGAGGCTAAAAATAAATTCAGCAGAATTCAAAATAATGACTAATAAACACAATTGTGGCATCAAATTAAACTAAAACAACGTTGGAAAGATTGAATATTTCAGTTTACTCCCAATACATAAAACAACGTTAACCTTTACTGTATGTAGAAGACCAGAACAACTACTTGAAGTAGAATAGAATTGGCCTGTGCTTTAAAACTAAGTCTCTACAATTCATACTATTGTTTCTTAGACGCCAAATAAAAAAAAAAAACATGAACCGATGGTATCCGTTTTCGAAAATGGCTGCTTGACAACTATGGTCTGCAAAAAAACGGCTGAATGGCCTAAAGGTAACCAGAATCAAAGCAACTTCTACTAGTTCCAAAGAATATCATCAAAGTTTTTAAGGAAAGAAGATTAGCTTATTTCTTGACACGTTCTGTGAAATATTTCTGTGATCAATCTATACTAGGAATTAAAGGTAGTATTTACCGTAAAATACCTTCTGGTAGACCTCCAAATGTTCTATAATAAGGGGACAGGCTGAAGAAATCGGAGAGGCAAGCCAAGAACGTGATATGAGGGTCACGTTTCAACCATGACAACATGGAATGTCGAACGAGCGTCACCTGAGCTAGTGACACACATTTTGGAACGCGGTTATGTTTCAAGGCCAAACAAATAAAAGGAAATTGGCCTACAATCGAAAATAATAACATCAACAAATATTTCATAGCCAGATCGGAATGCAATTGACATTCGCAGCTGGCTAGAGAAACGTGACCGATATCAATATAAACAAAGATGTTTTGGTTTTCAAAAGAGAGTAGCGGCCGACGCGGAGAGAACGAGCCTGTCATCTGTCAACACCCCCTCGCCACGCCACCTATCTCTAACAACACCTCTCTCCTCGCTAGTGGAGTCAATGACAACCGACAAAAGTGTAAAGAAAGATTGTTGAAAATAAACTCGAATTATTTTGTAAACAGTCGAGTCTTTTAGTTGTCATTCAAAATATACACTCGTCGGTAAACTTGTCCGGCGACCATTTTGTCCACGCAGTTATATAGACTGAGTGCACACAACACAACACAAAGAGCTGGGATAACCAAATCTGCAGCTATGTGGAGCCTCGTTTCCTAGCAGTAGAAATATAAACAAAACACCAGTTGTTTTCGCAAAGTGTGCAAACATTCTATAAGGAGTATGCAATAAAGTAAGTAGTTATCTAGGTCCCGATATATAGAGTTTAATGACCATGGTTGATAGCATTATTTTTAATTCAAACTACGGTTCTACTAAGAAATCATTGTCCATTAGTAATTCATGAGTAATCTTTTACAATCGGTAATTTTCCCAATATTAAATAATAGGAAAAGGGTTGATATGACATAAAACAAACACATCAAACCAAACACTGGTAAAGTGTGGTTTACCTTGTTAAGTGTATTGTTGATATAGTAAATACTCTATATATAAGAAAAAACAAAATGTATATTTTTCATCGATATCAGAGAGGCGTTTTTCTTTACATTACTTCCTTTTACAAAAGAGTGTAATAGAAGATATGTTTTGTCGGTTCCCAGGGGTGCGTTTACAGAAAAATACAACCAAGTCGTCCCGAGTTTTTGTACCGTCCCAGGTGCCCACTGAGAGGATCTAGATCGTCCTATTATTACACTAACTCCATGTCTAAATCTTTTGAATGTAAAAAGCAGATAAAATTATATAACTTTTTACAATCCATTCAAAAAAAAGCATCGCTTATGAAACTTTGGTGGTCATTCAAGAGAAAAATAGTAATGAGCTTTCCATCAGACGATGAGCAGCACTATGAAAGGATTGTTAACGATGCGTTAAACTAGGCAACATTTGATTATTTAAGAGAATGACTAAACAAGTATTTGTTAGTATTGGACTTGCATACGATTTTGTGGTAGTCATTTAGGAAGTTCTTGGAAAGAATCTTTGTTAGTGGAAGTTTTTAGTTTTAGGTATACGGAGGGAGAAAGTAACGCTATTGGCTATGGTTGTAGTTAGACGAGTCATTCGTGTGAATGTTTACATTGAGAAATTAGAGATTCAAGCTCCATCGATAACATTACATGCTTTGTGAAATGCGTTGTCGGACTAACGTATACTTTTAGATGAAAAAACAAACAACAAAACAATTCTATTTCTACCCAATTCCAGGAAGCAATCTTCCGAGTCCCCCCCCCTTTTTTATTAGTTTATGTTATCGGCATTCATTAAATGTGAAAAACAAGCAAAAATCTCCATTACTGAATGAGGCACATTTAATGCTTGGATCACAATTGCCATACTCTTTTTTAAGCTACGAGGCAATGTTGAAACCTTGTCAGATTTCGAAACGACTATTCCAGCAGCAGCAGCAGCAGCAGCAGCACGAGCAACAATATATACAATAGAGAAATCATATCTATAAAATATTCAATTATAATTGGTTAAAATACTCAATCTAGATTAGATGCCTATATCGAACTTTAAACACCAAAAGGGTTTGTGAGCCTTGTATCTGCTCGCATTGACTATATATTAGAGACCAAACTTGCCACGGGAACCTATGGCACGCACAACGGAGTGTTAAAAAAACTGCCGTAATACTCTTGTCGTAACTCCTTGGTTGCTGGCACCTCGGCACACATTCATGAATACTAAATATATATCATAAGTAACGCACAATAGTCCACACACATATGGACAAAGTAACACTTTCTACATTGTAATATTTCTTGATTCTTTTTTATAAAATCTTTACTTTTAAATATTTCCTCTAGACACAGATGGTGTTCATATACATTATTTATAGATATACTTTGTCATTACATTGTAGTTCTCGTTTTCTAATTACATATGTAATTTTACACTTATAATAGCCATTCTCATCAAGTATGAGTAAACAAGGTTCCCTGTATTCATTTCACTTGTATTGAAATTAAATATTTTCTATCTGTATGTAGTAATATTAAATGGATTGATATAGGAGAAGAGTGCCGATCGGTTAAAGGAAAACATTACTATGTGTAGCCAGTTTGTTGAATTTGTCGTAATGAATTAAGAAAGTACAATTATTTGATCAGACAAACTATGACAATTTTTGTTATATCAATGAATGGATCACGCGGAAGTATACACTGAACATGAGATAAATTAAACTGATGTCGTTCACAATAAGAAGATTCCTAGAACAAATATCATTCTTCACAAAGTAAGTAATTGGCAATGGAACAAGATATGACAGAACACACCTGTTTTAAGGCATCAATAGAATTCATAATAGAACACGCAGATATATTAATTACTTGACGTTATATATTATATCCATAAACACACACACACGCACATATATATAAATATATATATATATATATATATATATATATATATGTATGTATGTATGTATCTATGCATCTATGTATCTATGTATATATGTTTATATATAAAGGATGATCCAAAAGTAGAGGAGCAGTAAAAAACATTTATTTAGTTATCACGTATACAGACAATTAATACCAATTACATGCCTAGCTACTGTTGGCTGTATATACATTCTCAAGATTAAGCATAAAAATGTAAAACAATATTAAAGAATATTAAAAAATTATTAATATTTTTGTAGAAATATATATATATATATATATATATTATATAAAGCTGAATGTATGTGTGTGTGTGTGTGTGTGTGTCTGGTCACGAATAGGCTCCTATATGGTTGACTATTTAAAAAAAAAAACTGATCGCATATCATGATAGAAGATGTATCGAGACACAGGAATGGGTATGTTTGATCTGGCAGACCGGTGGTTCATTAAAATTGTGGGGTCTGCGTTCGCGCCTGGCCTCCATAGAATGGAAATAGGCACACACTTTAGCAAAGACTTTTCATATCTATCTGCGTAAGTATACTTTGATACCTATGTTTCAGTTTGAAGAAATATGGTATAATAAAATTATGGGATGTTCGTTCGCGCCTGACGTCAATAGAATCGAAATATGTCACAAAGTTTAACAAGGTTTTTTAATATAGATCGACAGAATATTGTGATAAGTGTTTCACTGTGAACAGGTATTGTATAATAAATTATGGGATTTATCTATTTAATTTTTACTTTCATCATATTTTGCTTTGGTTTTGATACCCCCAAATTGGAAGCTATCCCTTTACAACCCTTCCTTTTCCTAACCTATCATACTTTAATAAATCAGAGTCCATTTTCTGTAGGCTGTTTTTGAACTCAGTCATCGACGGGTACTTGGCTAGTATATATATATATATATGCATATGTATATATGCATATGAATATAGATATTCATATTTATAAATATTGGTAACATTAGTAAAAAGTAACAATCTAATCTATAAATGGCTATATGCTTTTTGTCTGTCTCCATATTTTGTAACAATTACTTCAGAAACTAAGAGACGCAGAGTAGAACTAGGAGCCTCAAAATATTGGATTTTTAAGAGCCTGTTATTTTATGGGACGTTAGCCGATTAAAGTAGTTTTCAAGGGGTCAAAATAGGTCAAAATTGAAAAATAGTTGTGAGACATTTTGTTCATTCATATTATTATTTTTTTAATCAGTTTATTTGAGTGTAAAGTCGGTACGGTGGTAATGTCACAAGTTTTGGATTCTACAGTTTCGCTTTTGGTTTCGATTCTAGCCGATGACACTGAAATGAGGAGTCAATAATCTAATATATAAAAGGCTATATATCAGTCTGCATGCCTCCATATTTTCAAACCTTAAATTAAAACCGCTAGGGGTCTCAAAGGATGGTATTTTTTTACGGACCGTTCTTTTATATGTCATTAGCAGGTTAAAATTGTTTTTAAGGTGTCAAAAACGGGTGAAAATTGAAAAAAATCGTTATAAATTTTGTACATCCATCTTAGTTTATTTTTAATTTTTGATTTTTAATAGTTTCACATGCGTGCGACGTTGGTACAGTGGTAACGTCACACACTTTTAATGCTACGGTTTTGATTTCGCTTTCGATTCTAGCTGATGGCACCAAATTACTTTTTATTTTAATTTTGAAATCACGATTCTATAAAAATATATACGAAACCTGGACAAATTTAATATCATATTAAAGCGTATTTTACGACCGGCCAAAGCCACGTGCCCTTACCTCGAAAGTCTAATATATAAAAAGCTATATGTTTGTCTGTCTGTCTCTATATTTTGAAAATCTATCTTCAGCTGAAACTAAAAGTCGGAGTGGGGACATCAAATGAGTGGATGTATTATGGGCCGTTTTATGTGTAATTAGCCGGTTAAAATAGTTTTTAAGGGAACAAAAATGAGTCAAAATTGAACAAAATCGTAAGATTCATCTTATTTTATTTTTTACATTCATTTTATTTTATTTTTTTACATTCATCTTATTTTTTTTACATTCATCTTATATTATTTTTTACATTCATTTTATTTTATTTTTTACATTCATCTTATTTTATTTTTTTACATTCATCTTATTTTATTTTTTTACATTCATCTTATTTTTTTACATTCTTATTTTATTTTTTTACATTCTTATTTTATTTTTTATATCTTATTTTTTTACATCTTATTTTATTTTTTTACATCTTATTTTATTTTTTTACATTCATCTTATTTTATTTTTTTACATTCATCTTATTTTATTTTTTTACATTCTTATTTTATTTTTTACATTCTTATTTTATTTTAACATCTTATTTTATTTTGACATTCATCTTATTTTATTTTTTACATTCATCTTATTTTATTTTTTTACATTCTTATTTTATTTTTTTACATTCTTATTTTATTTTTATACATTCTTATTTTATTTTTTTTATATATTATTTTGTTTTTATATCTTATTTTATGTTTTTACATCTTATTTTATTTTTTACATTACTTTTAATTTTATTTTTTTACATTCATCTAATTTTTTTTACATTCATCTTATATTATTTTTTACATTCATCTTATTTTATTTTTTACATTCATCTTATTTTATGTTTTACATTGATTTTATTTTATTTTTTTACGTTCATCTTATTTTTTTACATTCTTATTTTATTTTTTTACATTCTTATTTAATTTTTAATATCTTATTTTTTTACATCTTATTTTATTTTTTACAATCATCTTATTTTATTTTTTTACATTCATCTTATTTTATTTTTACATTCATCTTATTTTATTTTTTTACATTCCTCTTATTTTATTATTTTACATTAATCTTATTTTATTTTTTTACATTCTTATTTTATTTTTTTACATTCTTATTTTATTTTTTTACATTCTTATTTTATATTTTTACATTCTTATTCTACTTTTTTTCATTCTTATTTAATTTTTATACATTCTTATTTTATTTTCTTACATCTTATTTTATTTTTACATCTTATTTTATTTTTTTACATCATAATTTATTTTTTTTACATTCATTTATTTTATTTTTTTACATTCATCTAATTTTATTTTTTACATTCATCTTCTTATTTTATTTTTGTACATTCTTATTTTATTTTTTTACATTCTTATTTTATTTTTTACATCTTATTTTATTTTTTTACATCTTATTTTATTTTTTTACATTCATCTTATTTTTTTACATTCATTTTATTTTATTTTTTACATTCATCTTGTTTTATTTTTTTACATTCCTCTTATTTAATTTTTTTACATTCATCTTATTTTATTTTTTTACATCTTATTTTATTTTTACATTCATCTTATTTTATTTTTACATTCATCTTATTTTATTTTTTACATTCTTATTTTATTTTTTTACATTCATCTTATTTTATTTTTTTACATTCATCTTATTTTATTTTTTTACATTCTTATTTTATTTTTTTACATTCTTATTTTATTTTAACATCTTATTTTATTTTTTTACATCTTATTTTTTTACATTCATCTTATTTTATTTTGACATTCATCTTATTTTATTTTTTACATTCATCTTATTTTATTTTTTTACATTCTTATTTTATTTTTTTACATTCTTATTTTATTTTTATACATTCTTATTTTATTTTTTTTACATATTATTTTGTTTTTATATCTTATTTTATGTTTTTACATCTTATTTTATTTTTTACATTACTTTTAATTTTATTTTTTTACATTCATCTAATTTTTTTTACATTCATCTTATATTATTTTTTACATTCATCTTATTTTATTTTTTACATTCATCTTATTTTATGTTTTACATTGATTTTATTTTATTTTTTTACGTTCATCTTATTTTTTACATTCTTATTTTATTTTTTTACATTCTTATTTAATTTTTAATATCTTATTTTTTTACATCTTATTTTATTTTTTAAATTCATCTTATTTTATTTTTTTACATTCATCTTATTTTATTTTTACATTCATCTTATTTTATTTTTTTACATTCCTCTTATTTTATTATTTTACATTCATCTTATTTTATTTTTTACATTCTTATTTTATTTTTTTACATTCTTATTTTATTTTTTTACAGTCTTATTTTATTTTTTTACATTCTTATTCTACTTTTTTTCATTCTTATTTAATTTTTATACATTCTTATTATATTTTGTTACATCTTATTTTATTTTTACATCTTATTTTATTTTTTTTCATCATAATTTATTTTTTTTACATTCATTTATTTTATTTTTTTACATTCATCTAAGTTTATTTTTTACATTCATCTTCTTATTTTATTTTTTTACATTCTTATTTTATTTTTTACATTCTTATTTTATTTTTTACATCTTATTTTATTTTTTTACATTCATCTTATTTATTTTACATTCATTTTATTTTATTTTTTACATTCATCTTATTTTATTTTTTTACATTCCTCTTATTTAATTTTTTTACATTCATCTTATTTTATTTTTTTACATCTTATTTTATTTTTACATTCATCTTATTTTATTTTTACATTCATCTTATTTTATGTTTTACATTCATCTTATTTTATTTTTTACATTCATCTTATTTTATTTTTTTACATTCATCTTATTTTATTTTTTTACATTCTTATTTTATTTTTTACATTCATCCTGTTTTAGTTTTTTACATTCTTATTTTATTTTTTATATTCTCATTTAATTTTTTACATCTTATTTTATTTTTACATCTTATTTTATTTTTACATCTTATTTTATTTGTTTTACATCTTATTTTATTTTTTACATTCATCTTATTTTATTTTTTTACATTCATCTTATTTTTTTTACATTCATTTTATTTTATTTTTTACATTCATCTTATTTTATTTTTTTAAATTCATCTTATTTTATTTTTTTACATTCATCTTATTTTATTTTTTTAAATCTTATTTTATTTTTACATTCATCTTATTTTATTTTTACATTCATCTTATTTTATTTTTTACATTCATCTTATTTTATTTTTTACATTCATCTTATTTTATTTTTTTACATTCATCTTATTTTATTTTTACATTCTTATTTTATTTTTTACATTCATCTTATTTTATTTTTTTACATTCTTATTTTATTTTTTATATTCTCATTTAATTTTTTACATCTTATTTTATTTTTACATCTTATTTTATTTTTACATCTTATTTTATTTTTTTTACATCTTATTTTATTTTTTACATTCATCTAATTTTATTTTTTACATTCATCTTATTTTATTTTTTTACATTCATCTTATCTTTTTACATCTTATTTTATTTTTTTACATCTTATTTTATTTTTTTACATTCATCTTATTTTATTTTTACATTCATCTTATTTTTTTACATTCATCTTATTTTATTTTTTTACATTCATCTTATTTTATTTTTTTACATTCATCTTATTTTATTTTTTTACATTCTTATTTTATTTTTTTACATTCTTATTTTATTTTAACATCTTATTTTACTTTTTTACATCTTATTTTTTTACATTCATCTTATTTTATTTTGACATTCATCTTATTTTATTTTTTACATTCATCTTATTTTATTTTTTTACATTCTTATTTTATTTTTTTACATTCTTATTTTATTTTTATACATTCTTATTTTATTTTTTTTACATCTTATTTTATTTTTATATCTTATTTTATGTTTTTACATCTTATTTGTTTTTTACATTCATTTTATTTTATTTTTTTACATTCATCTAATTTTTTTTTACATTCATCTTATATTATGTTTTACATTCATTTTATTTTATTTTTTACATTCATCTTATTTTATGTTTTACATTGATCTTATTTTATTTTTTTACGTTCATCTTATTTTTTTACATTCTTATTTTATTTTTTTACATTCTTATTTAATTTTGTATATCTTATTTTTTTACATCTTATTTTATTTTTTTACATCTTATTTTTTTTTTTACATTCATCTTATTTTATTTTTACATTCATCTTATTTTATTTTTACATTCATCTTATTTTATTTTTTTACATTCATCTTATTTTATTATTTTACATTCATCTTATTTTATTTTTTTACATTCTTATTTTATTTTTTTACATTCTTATTCTATTTTTTTACATTCCTGTTTTATTTTTATACATTCTTATTTTATTTTTTTACATCTTATTTTATTTTTACATCTTATTTTATTTTTTTACATCATAATTAATTTTTTTTACATTCATTTATTTTATTTTTTTACAGTCATCTAATTTTATTTTTTTTACATTCATCTTATTTTATTTTTTACATTCATTTTATTTTATTTTTTACATTCATCTTATTTTATTTTTTACATTCATCTTCTTATTTTATTTTTTTACATTCTTATTTTATTTGTTACATTCTTATTTTATTTTTTACATCTTATTTTATTTTTTTACATCTTATTTTATTTTTTTACATTCATCTTATTTTTTTTACATTCATTTTATTTTAATTTTTACATTCATCTTATTGTATTTTTTTACATTCATCTTATTTTATTTTTTTACATTCATCTTATTTTATTTTTTTCAATCTTATTTTATTTTTACATTCGTCTTATTTTATTTTGACATTCATATTTTATTTTTTACATTCATCTTATTTTATGTTTTACATTCATCTTATTTTATTTTTTTACATTCATCTTATTTTATTTGTTTACATTCTTATTTTATTTTTTACATTCATCTTATTTTATTTTTTTACATTCTTATTTTATATTTTATATTCTCATTTAATTTTTTACATCTTATTTTATTTTTACATCTTATTTTATTTTTACATCTTAATTTTTTTGTTTTACATCTTATTTTATTTTTTACATTCATCTTATTTTATTTTTTTACATCCATCTTATTTTTTTACATTCATTTTATTTTATTTTTTACATTCATCCTGTTTTATTTTTTTACATTCATCTTATTTTATTTTTTTACATTCATCTTATTTTATTTTTTTAAATCTTATTTTATTTTTACATTCATCTTATTTTATTTTTACATTCATCTTATTTTATTTTTTACATTCATCTTATTTTATTTTTTACATTCATCATATTTTATTTTTTTACATTCATCTTATTTTATTTTTTACATTCTTATTTTATTTTTTACATTCATCTTATTTTATTTTTTTACATTCTTATTTTATTTTTTATATTCTCATTTAAGTTTTTACATCTTATTTTATTTTTACATCTTATTTTATTTTTACATCTTATTTTATGTGTTTTACATCTTATTTTATTTTTTACATTCATCTTATTTTATTTTTTTACATTCATCTTATTTTTTTACATTCATTTTATTTTATTTTTTACATTCATCTTATTTTATTTTTTTACATTCATCTTATTTTATTTTTTTACATTCATCTTATTTTATTTTTTTAAATCTTATTTTATTTTTACATTCATCTTATTTTATTTTTACATTCATCTTATTTTATTTTTTACATTCATCTTATTTTATTTTTTACATTCATCTTATTTTATTTTTTTACATTAATCTTATTTTATTTTTTACATTCTTATTTTATTTTTTACATTCATCTTATTTTATTTTTTTACATTCTTGTTTTATTTTTTATATTCTCATTTAATTTTTTACATCTTATTTTATTTTTAGATCTTATTTTATTTTTACATCTTATTTTATTTTTTTTACATCTTATTTTATTTTTTACATTCATCTTATTTTATTTTTTTACATTCATCTTATTTTTTTATCGTACATCTATCTTATTTTATTTTTAATCGTACATTCATCTTATTTTATTTTTAATTTTAATTTTCTAATCATTTCCTATGCGTGTCACGTTGATAAAGCGATAACACCACCAGCTTTGAATGCTACAGTTTCGAGTTTCACTAGTCGCACCCCAATACTTTTTTTACTTATGAAATCACAACCATATAATAATAAATCTGGGCAAATAAAAGTATCATATTTAATCGTACTTTACGCCCCGGAAACGCCGAGATCCCCTCCCCAACTAGAAAAATATATAAAAGGCCATATGTCTGTCTGTCTGTCTGTCTCCATATTTACAAACACTATCTCCTCCTAAACTAAGAAGGTGCCTCACATGATTGGATTTTTTACGGGCCGTGGATTGATGGGTTGTTAGTCAGTTAAAATAGTTTTTAAAGGGTTAAAAATGGGTAAACATTAAAAACAAAATCGTTATACATTTTGTACTTTCATCTTCATTTTTAATCTTAATTTTTAATCTTAATTTTTAATCAGACCATATGCGTTTGGTCAGGAGTAAGTCGTTAGCTTTGAATGCTACGGCTTCAAGTCCGATTCTTCTGAATGGCACCACAGTACTAAAAAAAGAAAATTTTGAAATCACACTCTATAATAATATATACTCTACAATAATATCTCATCTATAATAATATATATTCTACGATAATATATCATCTATAATACTATATCATCTATAATATTATACAATCTATAATAATATATACTCCATAATTATATATAATATATAATAATGTATAATCTATAATAATATGTCATCTATAATGATATATAATCTATAATAATATATACTCTATATTATTATATAATCTATAATATTATATAATCTATAATAATATATAATCTATTATAATATATACTGTATAATAATATATAATCTATAATAATATATCATGCATAATAATATATCATATATAATATTATATAATCTATAATAATATATACTCTATAATAATATATAATTTAGAATAGTATATAATCTATAATAATATATACTCTATAATCATATATACTTTATAATAATCCCTAATCTATAATAATATACTCTATAATAATATATACTCTATAATAATATATCAGCTATTATAATATATCATCTATAATAATATATAATCTATAATAATATATTATCTATAATAGTATATCATCTATAATAATATATAATCTATAATAATAAATAAACTATGATAATATATCATCTATAATAATATATAATCGATAATAATATATACTCTATAATAATATATAATCTATGATAGTATATAATTTATAATAATATATACTTTATAATCACATGTACTCTATAATAATATATCATCTATAATAATATATAATCTATAATAAGATGCCCTCTATAATAATATATCATCAATAATAATATATCATCTATAATAATATATAATCTATAATAATATATATTCTATAATAATATATCATCTATTACAATATATACTCTATAATAATATAGACTTTATAATAATATATAATCTATAATAATATATACTCTATAATAATATATAATCTATAATAGTATATAATCTATAATAATATATACTCTATAATCATATATAATCTATAATAACATATAATCTATAATAATATATTAACTATAATAATATATAATCTATAATATATACTCTATAATAATGTATAATCTATAATAATATATACTCTATAATAATATATACTCTATAATAATATATACTCTATAATAATATATAATCTATAGTAATATATAATCTATAATAATATATCATCTATAATAATATATAATCTATCATAATATATACTCTATAATAATATATACTCTATAATAATCTATAATCCATAATAATATATAATCTATAATAATCTATAATAATATATACTGTATAATAATATATAATCTATAATCTATAATAATATATGCTCTATAATATTATATAATCTAAAATAATATATAATCTATAATAATATATAACTAATAATATATAATCTATAATAATATATCATCTATAATAATATATACTGTATAATAATATATAATCGATAATAATGTATACTCTATGATAATATATAATCTATAATAATATATAATATTTAATAATATATAATATATAATTATATATTTCTTGTAATATTATATAATCTATAATAATATATAATCTATAATAATATATAATCTATAATAATGTATAACTTATAATAATATATAATCTATAATAATATATGATCTATAATAATATATAACTTATACTAATATATAATCTATAATAATATATAATCTATAATAATATATAATCTATAATAATATATACTCTATAATAATATATCATCTATAATAATATATACGAAATCGGTACAAATTGAAAGATCATATTTAAATGTATTTTACGACCGATCAAAGCTGGCCGCTCCCCCAAAAATCCCTCTTATCTCAGCTGGTTTAATATATAGTGGCAAATAGTTCGATATACGTACAGGGATGAAAATTTTTCAATTTGATGTTTAGTTATTATTTCTTTTTTATATATCCGTGAAATAAAATCATATTTACTGATTTAAATACTGTACTAATTTGATTTTCACATAAATATTTGAAGCGAATGTGGCAAAATCAATGGTTTGTAATAAAAATGCTTTATGCCAAATGCTCATTAAACCGTTAGCGATTCAGATCTGATTTTAGTATCACTATTTGTTAAGTATACACATACACACAACTTTCGATATATTATTCTTTTTGATATTTAAAAAAAAATAAAAATCAATCTTCCCTAATATATATATATATATATATATAAATCAATCTACCCTAATATATGTATATATATATATATATATATATATATATATATAAATCAATCTACCCTAATATATACATATATAAATCAATCTACCCTAATATATACATATATATATACATATATATATACATATATATAGATAGATATAGATAGTTAGAAAGATATATATATATATATACGCACCTATATATATATATATATATATATATATATATATATATATATCGTTATCGTTAGGGAGTTTACAGTTAAAATAAAGTCGTTAAATTTAGCTCGCATGCACAGATCATGATATTATAATCATTAGATAACCCCCCCTGACAGACGTTAGAACATTTATAAATAAAAGTTTAAATTTCAACGAAATATTTCACGGTTGACGGTGGCCGAGTGGAATCAGAGATAGCTTCGTTGCCCAGTTCGCATACCCCGACCGATAGTAATCGTGACACCCTATATATCCGAAGGGATTAAACACAAGGTTCTGTACGTATTAAATAATTACATATATATATATATATATATATATATATATATATATATATATATATATATATATATAGCAAGCATTAGTATTTGTCTGTTTGTCTGTCTGTTCAAGATACTATGCTAGTGGATTAGCACATCATAAACGTATAATGCAACTGTTATATCCCTCACATTTGGATAAGCATATTTCATTTTGATTTAAATGCATACACAATATCATGGGATCGTCGTTCATTCTTGCAATACATAAAACAGTGTTTTACTTATTTACGTTTTTAATGTTATTCTTATAACTTTTCGAATGATGTAATTTCTACCATCTTTTTGTGTCGAACTTCGGAATCGAACAGAAGCCTTAATTTAATCCACTGAGGTAGCTTATTTTCATTTTAGTTAGCAATTGTTCGGTTAAAGTCTTTCGCAATTGTATTCTTAAAATCGACTGCACTGATGGTTTAAAGTTCCACCTCAAGAAGAGTGCCACTTAGAACTGAATTCACTTGGCACTATATCCGTTACGCCACACAGATTATGGTACTCTTAAAGATAGTTGGAATTTACATCGGCCGAAACGTTGTAAAATAAACAATCAATATGACAACAGTATTTCGATTAATCCCAGCAATCCAAATTATCAATAATCATTTCGGAATGCAGCGACACATTATTTTAGTATATTTTATTTACGACATGAAATTTATACGAATTTAAAAAGAAACAAAAAAGGTAAATGTTAATAGGTAATCGGGATTTATGCCAAAACTACACATGGATTCGCATTGGTTCTAAAGAAACTCAGGATAGGCTTAATGTGAGCAGATACTATGAATTAATTAAGTTTGATTTATTTCACTTATTTATCGTGATAAACCAATACTTATTGTTGATTACAGTTTTGACTTTCTTTCCATTTCCACCCCCTTTTATGGGTGTCTGTGTGTGCATCTATATATATATATATATATATATATATATATATATATATATGGGTGTGTGTGTATGCATGTCTTTCTGTTTCATATTCAAATGAATTATGTTTTAGCAGAATAGATATTTACTTATATTTCACATCATTTACAAATGATTAATGGAAAAAACACATTCTAACATCTATATCTTTATTTTCTATTAATTAAATCTATTTTACCACCGTTGCTTAATCTATATCTATATGATCATAAAACTAAGATCAGCTTGTTTGTTTGCATGGACGGTTAAACCGTTCATCCGGTTTCTGACTTCCGGTTTCAGAAATCTGTCTGCTTACCTATTTCATGGCCGCCCTTTTGTAAGTCCGATATTAAAAGAGCATACATATGGCCAACAATATTTTGTGTCTTAAATTATTTTAACGTGGGTTCCTTACAAGTAAATGAAATTTTACACCGTTGAGTTTAAAAAAAAATGATTTGAATATAAATATACAATATATAACTATAATCATATTAATAACCATATTTACTGCTTATAGTAGCGCTCCTGTTGTTCTGGTGATTTTTTCGGGCCTTACTTACAATATATCTTCTCTTAACGGAGGGGGGAGCAGAAAGTTAGTTTTAGTAATGCTTTTAGTAGGGCGTCCTTAATTTTATTTAGTGCTTTCAGTAGCGCTCTGAAGGATTCCGGAGTTTTATTTTCATTTATCACTTAAAAGGAACGTTTTCTCCAAACAATAAAATACAAAATCACTTTTTATTTTAACATTTTTCATCTTACCCATTAAGGCCAAGCGGGTAGACTGGTGCAATTTAAAAAATAGTGAGGGTCTTTGAATGTAAAATAATAATAATAATAATAATAAACAAATAAATAAATAATCGTAAATAAATAAATATATACATTAATAATACAAACTGGTGGTGCAGATCGAACTTTTCTCAAAATCAAAGTTGCAAAATAAAAGGTAAACTAAATACTAATAATGGCGAGGAATCGAAAAAAGCCAACGTCAAATCGAGGCTGTAAATCGAATCTGAAAATCGGGGATCGATTTTCTTAAACGTTGTATGTGAGACTGAACTCCTTTTCAAGTTAATAAATATTGATTTGTTCTTTTCATTTTTTATAATCTGCTCGATAATCCGCAGAAATAGTTTAAAAAAAAACACGAAAAAATGTAAAAAGGGTACCGATTATTAAGGTGCACCTGCATCTTTTTTAAAGATATTTTCTTAACATAAGCTGTGCCTGATTTAAACTAGAAGTTGATTGAAAAAAAACTATGTTTTTCGTGTCCAAAATTATGTGTTTACCATTATTTTATTTGCATTTTTCATTACGAGTTGGAATTGTTTTCAAACAACAAAAAAGCAAATATGTTTTTCTAATGTAAAAGAAAATACTTAATCAGTTTATATATTTAAATAAATTATTTGTTTTTCAGTACAAAACCCAGCGTAGTTATCCCCTAAAAAGAAATCAAAACCTACTTTTATTTTGCTACTACGTTTCAGCGGTCATTAAAGAAAATATAAAAGAAAGATTTTTTTTAATAATTAAAATGAAATATTTTAGCGCAGAGGATCATTTTCCTATATAAATTTAACGTAAAATGAGACGTAAATGCTTGGTGACGTTGCAAGATATGTACTTGTTAACATTTTTTTAAAGTTTGGTGGCACGGGCTGTGGGCAAAAAAGTAAAGGTTGGGTCATAAGCTCTAAACATATTTAAAGTAGCTAGAGACACTTCAAAATCTGTGGGGGAGACATTTCATTTTTTAAAAATTTGCTTTGAAAATGTCTCACTGTTAAATATTACTTAATCAATTAATTATTATTTCCTGATATTTATAAAGCTGTTAAAACTTATACACACACACAAAGACACACACACACACACACACACACAAACACACACCCACAGACAAACACCCCACACACACCCAAACACACACACACACAAACACACAAACAGACGCACACACAAACACACACACATACACACACAAACACACACACACACATACACACACATACACACACAGACACACAAACACACACACAAACACACACACACAAACAAACACACACACACACAAACACACAAACGAACCCACACACACGAACACACACACATACAAACAAAAACACACACACACACAAACACACAAACAAACACACACACGAACACACACACATACAAACAAAAACACACACAAACACACACACATAAAAACACACACACAAACAAACACACACAAACACACAAACACACACACATACACTCACACAAACTTGGGTGAAACTTTACAATGCACACTCCCTCCTTGTATTTTTTTCGTTTTTTTTTTAAATTTATTTTCAACTGATTGCGCCCTTCTAATACAAACGATTTTTCATTTAATCTAAGTGCAATTATGTGAATACCTTTATTATTCAATGCATTCCGTATTGTTTTCACTATTCTCCATGTTTGTTTTCGTGTGCGCGTGAATTCAATTTATTTGTGCGCAAAATTGCGTATTGTTTTCACTGGTTGTCACGTTTGTTTTGGCACGCGCGTGCATTCAATTACTGTGCGTTTATACAATAATAATATATACTCATTGCACTTTTATAAATTTGATTCTGTATACTCACTACTTAACAGCTAGCTAGTAGACTATGAAGAGTTTTATACATATTCTGAATTTTCTATTTAAATGTTACCTGAAAATAGATAGACGATTTTTCCAAATAATTGTCTGTTGTGTGAAAAAATCGATGTCAATGAATATTTTAAACACTAATTTGTCCGTTATATATATATATATATATATATATATATATATATATATATATATATATATATATATATATATATTAGTATATTTAAGCAGCATTTTTTCTTTTATGCAGGTTTCATTAAATAGCACAGATAACTCTTGCTTGTTTTTCTTGTAATCCTCCTTTTCTCTTTGTCGGACCATTTTCCGAACGTTTTTTCCGAGTGAAAAAGAAATTTCCCATAATCGCGAATGTTTTCGACCTCCATTGGTCATCCTCAGGCGAGTAGTAAAAATAAAAAATGAAATGCGCCTCCCAATCTTTGAGGCATTGTTAATCCACATTAAAAAAAACAACGATTAACCAGACTCAAAACGAAACGGAGGGCACACTCAAGTGCTTTTGAGTATTTTAATGATTTTAAGCGATTTTAATCGCCTTTTAATCATCTTTTAATAGTCTTTTCATTTCATCTCGCTACTTTCATTTTTCAATTTCATTTCTTATTTTTACTACTCGCCTGAGGATGACCAATGGAGGTCGAAAACGTTCGCGATTATGGGAAATTTCTTTTTTCACTCGGAAAAAAACCTTCGGAAAATGGTCCGACAAAGAGAAAAAGAGGATTACAAGAAAAATAAGCAAGAGTTATCTGTGCTATTTAATGAAACCTGCATATATATATATATATATATATATATATATATATATATATATATATATATATATATATATATATATATATATATAGTATTATATAAAAAGAACATTGTCTATGTGTCCTTGTGTGTGAGGTCGTTTCTTATGGACTCGGAAACGACTGGGCTGAGTTAACAAAATTCGCATGAAAATAATTTATGCGTCTCGGAGTGTTCTTATGTATGTTTTATATTCGAATGCGTCTGATAAATATCGAAAATCTATAATCGAAAACTCCGACTAAACAAGGAAGACTTAACACTTTTATACAACCTAACATCACAAGTGCATTTGAAAATTTTATCACCGCCCAAGCAGAAGGATCCGACATAGAAACATCAACTGCAGATTTGTTTAACGAAACAGAGCGCGTTCGAAATGAGTGTTTCGTTATAGAACCCAACTAAACTATGATAGTTAATTTTTGTACATTTAACTTTAATTGATATGATTATATAAAATAATTTTAATTGAGATGATTATATAAAATAATTTCATAAAAAATCAGTTTTTTTTTAATATGACAAGGGCGCGTTCGAAGTGGATTTTTTCTTGTGTAGAGTACAATTACTTGACTTTCTCATTTTAAACTTTAATTAAAGCCATTATTTGCAGTTAATTTTATGAAATTAATAGTAGACTCTCCATAGTGCAATGGAGACTAAAATATATTTTTGACTAAGTCACTCGGTGTTGTTCCCTAACCTGACCAGACAACCAATCGATTTGATTAAAAAAGAAGTGGGGGATGCCCTTTTCTCTACCCTGCAACCTCTCTCCCACAGAAGAGACGTTGCGAGCCTGTCCTTGTTTTATCGTTATTTCCATGGCAGATGCTCGTCTGAACTCCAATCTCTGGTCCCCCCTCGCCAATCTTTCACGAAAAACACCCGTCTAGCTGAATCCACTGTGAAAAATTTCCCCCACTCTATATCTGTGCCTAAATCAAAACGCAGATTCCATGAACAAAGCTTCTTTCTTAGAACTGCACGCCTGTGGAACTCTGTTCCGTCTGCCTGCTTCCCTCCGGACTACAACTTGGTTGTCTTCAAGTCCAATGTTAACAAATTCCTAATGAACCGCCCCCTTAAGTAAACATATCAGCAAATCTCCTCACTAACGTAATGTACTTTCAATAACCCTTATCCCTGAGTGGCTTCCGGGCCTTGATCAGTGGTGATCACTGTGTAAAAAAAAGAAAAAAAAGGGTGATCTCACCGATTTCGATGACAATAAAAGTATGGCGGGGCGAAACATTTATTGATTCTTATTCAATCTTGGTAAACGTTGGATCTCCTTGCTATTAAGTAATAAAATACAGTGAAGACTTGATCATATATTGATTGATGCCAGCAGTTTCAAAACCTGTGAGATTTCTAACACTTTCGCATCAAATTACTTTACATCTCCATCCTCAGCTCGTAAGTCGTTTGTTGATTTTGAGACTGGACGATAATATACACTTTTCCTTTATTTAAATATATGTATTTTGGATTGATTACATGATAATCAACGTAAGACTGGACTTTTATCAGATTCAGGAATTAACTTCGATCTGAAGAATACCAACACGCTTGCACATAATAACGCCGGCCAACGTTGGATGTGTAGATTTTAATTTGATTAAACTAGTCACAGAACAAAGTAATTCCGTAGAAAAATCTTGGATTATGTCTCAAATAGTACGGCATAATCACGTTGACATACCGGTTCTCGCCAGATCACCGAAGTTATCAATCTTGAGACTGACCAGTACCAGATGGGTCACCATTTGGGAAGGCTAGGTGGTATATGTAGCTTCTGGGAAGGTTGGGTGTGGGACAAGGACCCTCCCCCAACTCCTTGCTATAAAAATATCTACAAGGTCTATGTCCTTCCAGGAGCTCAAGGCTATTGATGATGATGATGATGATGATGATGATTATGATGATGATGATTGATGCCTCAACTCCTATGTATCATAGACGATTAATTATGGCGTAAATGATGTGCAGTTTCATGCAATACACTGGACTAAATCAGAATTCGGAATAGTTGATTCCATAGTTATTTCACCGATCATGCATAGGATAACAAAAACGCTTAAAATACTAGAAAAAAAAGAATCACGTAAAAAATATACCCCCCCCCCAAAAAAAAACGCAAAACATTTAAGACATTTCTGTTCTAGCATTTGCAATTTTCTCATGCTCTTTTTACACAAGGCAATGCGTACTCTGTAAGAATTGCATTGTAATTCTCCGGACAAGTTTGGTGGGAATCCGCACGTATAATACACAAGAAACGCGTCATACTACAGGCGGACACACATATTTACATACGTTTTTTTTTTTTTCGTGTGGTTGATGCATGTGGCCATTATGTAGAGCCATTGACCCGGATGATCATTTCTGAACCTTTTTGAACCACTTCTACGGACGCCGTAAGGGTTATAACGATCGTCTTGCTGGATGACTAAGCCATCGCCTATTCCAGTCTAGTATCATCACTTTCTGCATCAATGCAATAACACTTGACACTACGTGTATTCAGATTCTTTTTCTTCTTGCAGTTTTTGCTAATCTTTTTTCTTATTACTATTCTTACTTCTTCGTCTTATACCTTTACTTCTTTCTTTTTCATTTGTCTTATATTCCTTTTGCGTTTTTCATCTTCTAATTTTATTATTATTATTATTATTATTATTATTATTATTATTATTATTATTAGTGATGGGACGATTCCAATATTTTTCCAGATTCCGATACAATTACCGATTCCGATTCCGATTCTTTATAAATCTCTAATTATTTAACTATAAGATTACTATTTCGAGTGATTTTCGTAAAAAAAAAAAACACGTGTTAAATATGCAGACATTTTCATAAACGTCAAAATACACTTGTGGAGGGATCATTTTTCGATTTTAACTTCACTGATATTTTAAAATCAATAAATATTTATTATTTTATCATTATTACCAGCAATAGAAGGTTTTGCTTTAAACAAAATCAAAAAAAAAAATGAAGAAAATTAAAAGAATCGTTTTGGCATCGAAAAATAGGCATCAATTTTTTCCGATTCCACTACCGATTTCGATAACCCCAAATCTTCCGATTTTTCCGATTCCCGATTCCTATTCTGATTAATCGTCCCAACACTTATTATTATGATTATGATTATTATTATTATTATTATTATTATTATTATTATTATTATTATTATTATTATTATTGTTAACAATAAAATTATTATCAGTGTATTTATCGGTTCTTGTTCTTACACTTGTTCGTTTTATCATTATCTTCTTTTCTATTTTTTTTTCCTTCTTTATATTTTTGACTGTGTTCTCCCTATACCAAACTTTTATGTGTTGCCTTTTTATAGTCGTCCCCCTTTCCTCTTTGTTAATATCCTACTTGGTTGACTAGTCATAAGAATGAAGTTACTCCTAGCAATGTGATCTTTGCTTCGACCTCTTCACTCGCTTCGAGCTGCGCAACCAAACAGTCGTTTTACTCTTTTCGTCTGTGTCTATTTCTGTCCTGGTTTGTCCACAAACTGTCAACACATAGGCATGATTTTCACTCTGACCTTTATACGGATATTCACAGGCAATAGAGCATTTGGTCATCCATTTACTGCAGGGCTGAATCGATGGCATTTTTACAGAAACAGAACGATGCGACGGAAATATTAAAACGTGGAAATAAACTTGGTGAAACAATTCAGAAGAAATCTATATATCTTATATATAAAGTTGAGTTAGTATAGAAACCGTTTTGTTGGGGATTTTATACAAGGTAGAAATTTAATTCTTTTCTACAATTTAATTTTGGTAAATATTTGTCCGTTTCCATTAATAAAAAAAAACAATAATGTCGATCAATATTTATATATTTAACAATAATCGCTATTTTTATTTGTTGATTAGCGGGGGAGGGGAACACTTCTTGCCCGGTCGTAAAATTGGTGTAGATATATTTTAATTTTAATATTTATTATTACAGAGTCAATTCTTTATTTAACGTTATATATATATATATTTATATATATATTAAGTAATGTGATTTATAATTTAAAAATTAAAAAAAAAAATTTTTAATTTAAAAATCAAATTTTAATTAAATTAAAAATCAGTTTCATAAGAAGGAACAACAACAAAGTCAATTATCTGTACGATCGTTTCGGAAATCCGTGCTTTTTATTTGTGGTATACATGAAGTCACGTAGAACAATTATACATAGTTTTTTTGGTAAGCACGGTCTCGTCATCAGCAAATTTAGGAGGATTTCTATTGAATTGAAAAGACACCAAAAATAAACCTAGCATTAAAAGTAAGGCAGATCTGCCTTACTTTTAATGCTAGGTTTATTTTTGGTGTCTTTTCAATTCAATAGAAATCCTCCTAAATTTGCTGATGACGAGACCGTGCTTACCAAAAAAACTATGTATAATTGTTCTACGTGACTTCATGTATACCACAAATAAAAAGCACGGATTTCCGAAACGATCGTACAGATAATTGACTTTGTTGTTGTTCCTTCTTATGAAACTGATTTTTAATTTAATTAAAATTTGATTTTTAAATTTAAATTTTTTTTTTTTAAATTTTTAAATTATAAATCACATTACTTAATATTGAATTAGCTCTAGGACATTTAACTATCGAGCTTATTATATATCTAAATTACAACGAGCATTTCCTGTATTTTAATTAAACTAGTAATTTCACTATTACATTAAAATACACTTAGCTCTTTAGACTATTATTCTAATCTCCTTTAAATTATATATATATATATATGCATATATATACATACATATATACATATATATATATACATATACATATATATACATATATATATATACATATATATATATACATATATATATATATATATATATATATATATATGGAACTATTCGTATGTTTGTTTTCGATAAACTAAAAAACTACACATCCGTTTTTCTTCACATTTTATGGCAGCTTTTATTTAATCCAAGCGTGTTGTTATATACTGAAAACGAAAAAATATTAAAATATTAAAAAAAGCCAACTTTTTTTTCGACATCGTTTGTTTCCAGTAAAAGTCGTCCATTTTATACAACAGAACACTGGCATAAGAAGAGCGCCGATTGACTGAAACCAAAATCAGGTGACGAGAAATTTATCGACATCGTCATTCGGGCACATGTGGACGATAAAAAAAGAAAACATAAATACGACGTGTTTTTAAATTCTGCGCGGAGATCTCATGTCGGCGAATAATACTGAAGAAAGTTTGGCGATTATTATTTCAGCAAACAAACGTTGTTTTTGGAACAACAGGATGAGTCGAACTCCAAAATATAATGTTTAACGTGCTCCTTGTTGGATTTTGCGATACTGCTTTTTTATATTTAAGAATTTTTGATAACCGCATCATGTATGCCTTTATAATTTCTTTTTAGTACGTTAACGGGAAATGACTCTTTGATCCTGGAGCAGAAATTGGAAGTAAACAAGACTTGCAGAACCTTAACAAAAGCATTTTTCTTGTAAAATGATATATTTTTAAACAAAATTGGCAGTATACATATTTTTGGTGAACAATTGTTTTTGGTTTTTATATAGGAAAATGTGAGTGCTTTTTTATTTTTTTTCAAGAACATTTACGATACATATGCATTTTGGTACCGTGCTGAAATAATACCCTTTTTTTTCATCCATTCTTACCATGTGAAAAGGAGGGTGTTCTGTAACTATTTTGTGCTTCCAACTAACAATTTATTAAAAAGATATCGTGAAATTTAAATTTAGGCGGATTTGAACGAGCGTCACCTCTACTATAAATTTGTTTCTGTTTGATTCCTTGCAATTTTGTTTTTGTGAATTATTATTGAATGTACCAGATTATAAAAAAAAAAATAATATTTCGATATTTGAAAGTGGAGCTCACTTTTTAGTTACATTGTTATAGTAAATCGATCCCCCATTCTTTTTGTAAACACGGAAGTGATTATTGCCGTTTTTTTATTACTTCGTCTCATGTAGACGAGGCCATGTATCGACATGTTAGCGAAATTTATAATAATTACACCATTTAAAAATAGCTAGGTCACAAAAATGCTTAAGCACCAAATTTACAAATTACTTTTTTTCAACAAATGATAAAAGAAAAATACCCCCTTCGGGTGTGTATTACTATACACATAAATTCGAAAAAGTTCTTAAAACATGTTATATATTTAAATTTAATTTACATTAAACACGTTGTTTAACAAATTTTACAAATAATACAAGATGAAGTTTTAAAATGATTAAATATGTTTTATTTTATCATTTAAAATAAATAACATTGAACAATAAAAATGAAAAATTTGTGTATTTTTGGTACTGTACTGAAATGATAATGTTATTAATTTGAAAGCCATTCTTAACATGGGCAGAGTGTTTTGATCTACCAAAACACTCAGATCATTCGTTGACATCTATGCTGATGACACTACCATCTACGGCAACACATCAACGGCGGTAAATGACCAAGTTCTCTCTGATTCTCTCTCCTCTGATCTTAAGCGGGTGGCACACTGAGGGAAGAGGTGACTGGTTACTTTTAGTACATTTAAAACGAAGCTCCCATCTTTATATCATCAACGCTCTAATCCCCATCTTCCATCAATTGAAATGGAGGGCTCTCGTCTCGGAGAAGCTTCATGTTTTTACAAGCTTCTGTGCTTGACCTTTACTCCTGATCTGCAATGGAACACGTACATCAAATCTGGTGATGGGTATTTCTACCGCTCCAGTAGATATCTCACTGCTGATGCAATTCTCTATCTATATAAAAGACAAGTACGTCCAGGGATGTAGTATTGTTACCACCTCTGGCCAGGAGCTGCTAGAAACAGCTTATCCTACCTTGAAAAAGTAAAAAATAGACTTTGTAACTTAGTGGGGGATGCCTTTTTCTCGCGCCTATCTCTTTCCCATAGAAGGGACGCCGCGAGTCTGTCTTTGTTTTATCGTTACTTCCACGGCAAGTACTCGTTTGAGCTTCAGTCTATGGTGCCCCCTCGAAAACTTTTTTTGAAAAACACTCTTCTAGTTGAAACCACTGCCAATAACTGTCTTCACTCTTTAACTGTGCTTAAATAAAAACGCGGATTCCACGAACAATGTTTCTTTCTTATAACTGCGCGCCTGTGGAACTCTCCTCCGTTTGCCTGCTTCACATCTGACTACAACTTGGTCGCCTTCAAGTAAAACATAAACAAATTCTTGATGAACCGCCTGCTTAAGCAATCCAATCTACCAAATTTCCATTAATAACGACTACTACGATATTATACCATTGATTACTGTAGATGGATAACCTTTAAACTCGAGTAGCCTCAGGGCCTTGATAAGTGGTGGCTCGTAGTAATTGTCTGTATTTTTGTTTTGGCTCCTATTTAAAAAAACACTATTCTCTACTTCCACTTTATAATTTAAAAAAGATAAAAAGAGGCACTCCTTAAGCGTTGAGTTCCATTGCGGCCAACGTATATATTTGATAGCTGTCCCCTTACAAAAGCTAGCGCACGCGCGGATAACGTTTTATTTATTTATTTACTTACAAACATTTTTAATTTACAAACATTATTTATTTAAATGTGTGGATAACCTTTTTTACGTAAGTTGCACTCCATATTTTTTTAAATGACGACTTTATGTTTTCAACTATGCTGACCAAGAAAATCTCAATAAATTTGGAGAATATATTTTTTCAACCTCCCACCCCTCCAATTATGGTGTTCATTAAAAAAAAAAACAGTTTTTGCATGAAATTACTCAAGGAGGTGAAAATATGTTGTAATTGTTTTACACGCATGAACATTACTAATTTCCCGGTTGCGAAAAAAGTAAATAAATAAATAAAAATGCGACAGCCTTTGTAAAGGAGCGGGTATTAAATAAAAACGCTGGCCGCTATCGAACTACACTCCCATGGAGTGAGAAAAAAGACACTGCAATTCAACCTGAAAAAGTATTTCAAAATAATTTAATTTAACCTGAAAAAACTATTTAAAATTAGCGATGAATCAAAAATGCCCAAGTACCACATTTTGGTTTAATTTTGCAGTAGATATTGTTCTCGGAAGAATAGGATGGCAGATGATACCGCGCTTTTTTTATATAACTTTTTTCAGTTTAAATTGAAGTTCCACGATATCTTGCTTTTATATCTTTTTTATATATAAATGTGTATATATACACATGTATATATATATACATGTATATATATATATACATATATATATACATATACGTGTGTATAGAAATATATATATACACGTGTATATAAAAATACATGTGTATATATATACGTGTGTGTATATACATGTATATATACACGTGTATAGATATTACACGTGTATATATATATATACGTGAATATATATATATATATATACGTGTATATATATACGTGTATATATACACGTGTGTATATATACGTGTGTATATATACACACCTTTATATATATACATGTATATATATGCATGTATATATACATGAATATATATATATATATATACATGAATATATATATATATACACAAACGTGTATATATACAACTTTATATATATATATATATGTATACGCCTGTATATATAAACGTGTATATATGTACACCTTTATATTTATGCAAACGTTTATATATATATATATCCACCTGTATATATAAATAAATAAACGTGGGTATATATATATATATATAGATATATACCTGTGTATATATATATATATACCTGTGTGTATATATACACCTGCATATATATATATACATGTATATATACACTTGTATATATACACATGTATATATATACACGTATATATATACCCGTATATATATACATATATATACACACACTTGTATATATATATATATATACACACGTGTATATAAATACATACATATATACACGTGCATATATATATATATATATATATATATATATATATATATACATACAGTAGCGCCCAAAAGTTAAGGAATGGTCGACCATTTTTATTGAGTGGCTTCTAACTTTATCTATGGAAAGGGGAAAACATTTTTTGTGAATTTTCCAATGTTTAATAATGGTACTTAAATAAAAAAAAATATTATTTTTGATTTTGAATACATATTAGATTTTTACATATAAATAATTGTAATAAAATTACAGGCGTCCAAAAGTAGATGAACGGGGAAAATTAAAACAAACTTTAGCAATTTTCATAACAACTTCACAAAATGTCGACTCCGAATATTCGAAAAATCTATCTATACAAGAAAAACAGCTTATTTCTGACAATTATGATGAAAAAAGCCATATGAGAGATTGGTAAAATATTGAAAAGGTCTAAAAGCGTTGTTTTACGGGTTATTTAAAATAGAAAAAAAGTTTTACTATTAATTAAAAAGAAAAAATCGGGCCGACCCCAAAAAACAACTAATAAGGAGGATAGGAAATTTACTCGCTCATCTCGTTCTGATCGCTTTCAGACTGCGGCTTTGATATCCCGGGATTTAACATCCGACACTTGACAAAAATTTTCCGACAAACAATCTTACGAAGATTAAACGAAGTGGGAATATTTTCAAGAAGTTCATCTTCAAAACCTTTAATTTTTATTAAAAATAAAAAAGCCAGGCTGTTATTTCCTGAAAAACATTTGTTTTGGGGAGAAAAAAAATGGGAAAAAGGTTCATTTTAGTGATGAATCTAAATTCAATCTAAGACAAAAGACAACATGTCAGAAGAAAAAATCGAGAAAGACTGTCCCCTAAGTGCGTTAAAAGTACAGTAAAATTTTTAAGGGGTAGTGTACTGGAAGGGGACATGATATCTTCAAAAGGAACTGACCCCTTTGTAAGGATTCATGGAAAAGATAATGTTGGAATGTGCGGAGAATTGCTTAGAGAATATGTGGTTCCTAATCTTTCTTATTGTGATATCTTTATGCGAGACAACGCACCCTGTCATAAAGCAAACATAGTTTTAGAAGAGCTAAATAGATCCAATATTTCCGTTATGCATTGGCCAGCTCAGAGACCCGACCTTAATCTAATTGAAAATGTTTGGAATATTATTGTTGATAAGATCACAGCCCCCCCCCACCAAAAAAATTCTTGATGATTTATGGAAATGTATGAAGAAATCCTGGAATGATATCTAACCTATAACATGTGGACGATTGCTTCTGTCCTGCAGCAAAAGATGCCATAGTGTGATTGAAAACAAGGTTTTTTTTTCACTAAATACTGAAAGGATTCTTTGTTTTTTCATTAATAATTGTCCCTGTTCCTAAATTTTAAGACACCTGTAATTTAAGTTAATTTATTTATATGTAAAACAAAACTAATATATATTCAAAAGCAAAAATAATTAAATAAATTCATCAAAACAGTTTCCCCTTTTTTATAGATAAAGTTAGAAGTCATTTAAAAGAAAATGATCGACAGTTCCTTAACTTTTGAACGCTACGGTATATATATATATATATATATATATATATATATATATATATATATATATATATATACACGTGTATATGTTTGTATATATATATATATATATACACACGTGTATATATACACGAGTATATGTGTGTATATATATATACACACACGTGTGTATATATATATATACATATATATATATATATATATATATATATATATATATATATATATATATATATATACTCGTGTATATTTATATATGCAGAAATATCATCCAGTAATTTCTTTTCGATTTGCCCATTATTATACACGACCAAATAACTAATAACGAAAGTGTATTGTTTAACCGGAATTCAGCTTATTCATATTTTACGCCAATTCGTGTTGTTTGTAATGTATATTACACTCCGACATTTTGTTGACTTCATTTAAAGGATTCGTGATTTTATTTTTCTAATAGATTTCCGCGATGTTTATTTTGTTTAATGTTCGTGATCATATGTATTTATATTTCAGTATACAATTTCATGAGAAATTGTGTTTAGACTGAATATTATTTGCGTGCAAAATATTATACCTCGTGAAATTTCTCAAATATTTTAGACACACTATGCGAAAGAAAATTTCAACAGATTCTCTCATCAAATGTTTTATTTTTCATTTGTATTCTTTTAATCTAAATTCAATTATAGAAATACATTAAAAATCATTTACAAAATCAAGAAATAATGTTATTTTTATATATTTTTAACAAATGTGTTAAAAATAAATATACATCGTTGAATATATTGAAATTTGATATTGTCTTCATAGAATTAAATAGATATTAAATTAAACATTGCCGGGAAAAATCAATATCTGTTGAGATGTCGCTTGGACCATTCGTTTCTGTCTTGACAGAGTATAATCCTAACACCGCAATTAGTAATCTAGTTGTGTGTTTACTCTATTTTCTTCCTCAAAGACTCTTTTAAACAGGAAAAATGTCGCTATTCTCTCTGGTAATCGTAATTTTCATGTTAAGTGATTTAGTGAGCATTAATTGTTTGAGTCTCCCTCTGAAACATTCACAGCAGAAACTCGTGTAGCTTCAGTTACATCTAAGAATTCTCATTTCCCTTTCATTTTACCCAAACCTAAACGAAACTTCCAGGAACAAAGTTTGTTTCTCATAGTATCCTATCTGTAGAACAAGGTGCTAAGGATCTAATTTCAAAATCGCTACATCATAGGTGTCGTTGCATATAATAAGCATAACAAAAGCTAGTTGAGCTGTGTTCTTGAATAATCGATTCTGTGTATGCAATATTCTGTTATTTCCCCTCATTGATTACAGTCCCTTCGTTGAGGAGGCCATCGCCTAACTGATCACTTCTTTTTACTCTGGCACTAAACTAACCCCCAAATCCTTATAAGTAGTTACCCGCTAGTAAAAAAGCGTCGTATTGCTAAGTTTCTTTCTGTAAGTATTATTACGGCATGTGTTTTCCAGAACAATCTTATGTATATCGTGCTTATTTTGTTCCTTCTCATTTGACTCATAGGTGCTGATCCATCCATTCGGTTTTTTAACCACATCTGCAATACAAGTACTTATTCTAATCATTTCATTTTCGAAAACTGTAGATATAGACCCTCTTGTTCCTGACTGTTTTTCTTTTCATTATGGCCTGTCTCTTCAATACCAAGACTAATAGGCATCTTCATGGGTTTGCGATCGTGGCTCCATGCTTTATCTCAAGCGATTTCCATAAGAGGCTGTTTTACACTCTGTAGCTCTTTTCTGAAGCGACATAAGTACCTATTTAACAATAGTTTCGTATGCTTCAGTGGCAATGGTCATTGCTTAAAGTTAATAGATATAAAATATAAAAAAACTTAAAATCAAATTATACGGTGTAGGCGATAGTTAATTCAGCGAATATTGACATGTCGTAAAACTTAATAGCCAATCAAATTGTTTAAAAGAAACTTTTATTTTGTGAAATATTCTCAAAAGATACGATAATGGTTTATTTAGAAGAACAGATCTTGTTGTTTTAAACACGTTCTCTCTACTTATTTGCGTTACTATCTACATATATTTATATATCTAGTGACTGCCAAATTTATGGAGTGTTTTGGATTTTTCTAAAAGAGTCTAACTTTAAAAATCTACCAAAAATTAAGTCGTTATCTAATCAATATAAAAGTTTCACCGATTAATAAGTAAATAATGCACTTTATGCAGGTGTAACGTTTTTTTCATATTTCTTGTATAAATATATTTTGGGGGACTTCATGCCTCCCCTTCTTCATTTGTCCCTTGTTCGACCCCTTGAAGTCCAAACGATCCATTAAGCACACACTTATTTTCTGGTAGGAGTGTGAATGTGCATAGAACCCCCCCCCAGAAATTACACAAAGTGACTTCGATATCGAAGATTGAAATCCGAAATTTGAATGTGTTTAATGTTTTATCTTTTACATTTTGAAGTGTGAGATTCGTTGAATATGTTTATTTAATTATTATCTCACAGATGAGGATAATAAATATGTATTTACGAAAACGCAAAAATATGCATATTTTAAATCTTTAAAAATAAATAAAAAATTAATTTTAGAATGTGTACACATTCCATCTACCAGTAAATAAAGAATGCTTAAAAGAATTGATACCAAAATAAAAACAATTTAAAAAAAAAACAGTGTGAAAATTATAAGTATTAATTATATCTACAACGACGTTTTATGTAATTTTTTTTCAAGATACATTAGCCCGCTACGCTTACAAAAGTTGTTATTTCCCTTTTTGAAAATAAACTAGAACAATGAGGACCTGGATTTCCGTAGATGATGGTTGTGACACTCCAACAAGTTGCATCCCCTCCATAGGATTACCAAAAAGGGACTTTTTAAGAGTCATCAAATTCTCATAAAAGCCTTTGTTCAACTTGATTTATGCAATAGACAATTGGGGAAAATACAGTATGATAAAATTTATGGAAAAAGAGCGGGGCTCGTAATTATTATTAATTAGAAATAAGAAAGGAAAAAGAGTTTTAATCATGAAATAAAAAAAATGATGAAAAGTGATATTAAAACTGAGAAATATAATGCCAAAAATTTATGTTTGATGTAAAATAGAAAAAAAAGCTTTAAAAAATATTCATGATTTGTTTAAAGTCTGCGAATACTGGTTTTAACTCGTTTTTTTTTAATTTAATACTTAAAATTATATTAAAATTCTAGAAAAAGACTATATTTTTCTGCTTTCGCCATAATAAAAACCATGGCTTCATCTTTCTGATAAAACCAAAGGTTATCTAAATTCGGATTTTCATCGATTTTAATAAGCTTTAGAAAAAGCTGTTTTCGATCGATTGCCGGTCACTGTCTCTATTTTTTGTTATTCCGTTTACACCCCAAACAAGGTAAAGTGCCACTTTAATCAGGGACATAAGTTGCAAGGATACTATGTAAGGATTTGAGCAGCATGATGTCTGTTCACATTACGCTTTAACTTCTGCATGTCAGTATAGTTGGGAAAGCAGAATCTCGGAAGAGACTTCCAAAGTCTAACAGTTCTGGGGAAGAAACTACTGTTTAGGCGTGGGATTTTGCTGCTTGTCAGGGTTGTAGGGAGTTTTTACATTGAAGGGGTACAAGTGCTTGTAGTTCATAAGAGCATTCACCATTAAAATACTTGTGGAACAGGCTGAGGGATGCAACATTTCGTCGATAAGACAGAGGTCGAATCTTAGATGACAGTTCAGGACTTATCAGGTTGGCGACTCTCTTTTGAGACCTGTCTAGGAGTGTGAGACTAGCAGCAGATGCATCAGCCCAAATGTGACAACAATACTCCATATATAGGCAGATGGTGGAGTTATAGAGGTACAGCATCCTTTCAGGTGCAAGTAGCTTTCTAGCCCGGTAGAGAGATTTATAGAAAATGTGTGTGTGTATATATATATATGTATATATATATATATATGTATATATATATATATATATATATATATATATATACCATTGCTGGTTATATATATATAAATATACTTGTTTATTGTTATATAAACATAGTCACATCCTGCTGCTACAAATAGCCACTTGTTTCAATCAAACAACAGATATAATCAGGCACCGACTTGACTATTCAAAAGTTCAATGAATAATCTTATTCATTGAACTTTTGAATAGTCAAGTCGCTGCCTGATGATATCTGTTGTTTGATTGAAACAAGTGGCTATTTGTAGCAGCAGGATGTGACCATGTTTATATAAAAATAAACAAGTATTATCAGCTCTTTTTATTGAGCACTATCTAACAACCTCGTTGAATTCATTAGTTCATTACTTTTGAATAAAAAAACCCGAGTATATATATATATATATATATATATATATATATATATATATATATATATATATATATATATATAACCAGCAATGGTTAGGGAAATAGAATGATGTTAAGGAGAAAATGAAACAATCTCATCGAACACCCATGTTTCAAGTTATGGCTATGTTCCTTCTGCTAACAGAGAAACGGTGGGCGTAAATTAATAGACACCGCCTCGAAGATTTTTTAAGTTAATTTTTTAGTGCGCTCTGTATTGGGAAATCTTAACCTCCAATATATTGAGAAATTCTAACTTCCAATATATATATATATATATATATATATATATATATATATATATATATATATATAGGCAAAATTTTTACATTCAATCAAACATTATTGAATAGAAAAGAGATACTTTGCTTTATGATTCTTTATATTTTTTTGTTTTTCCGTATTAGCTTTTTTCAAAATCGCAAATATTCATGAAAGTTCCATAATTATCACGAGTGCTTTCGATTCGTCTGCGAATCATCGTCAGATGTTTAGGAGGTGAAGTGAGTGGGAGAGAAAAATAGAAATTCAACAAGTAAAAAGTAAAATACATTTTAAATTTATTGTATCTTTCAAATCTGTAAATTTATTCTTTGAGACGTTTTTCTGAATATTTATATTCAGATCACTATAAGACCTCTATCCAGAAATCAACATTTAAATACCACGAATATCTTTTTAGGTTCATGCTAAACAATTCTTAGATCTAAGATTTAACAATTTCAGAAAATAATATGTCCAGGTTTAGTACTCATTAGGGCTATGACAAGTAAATACTGTTTACATTATTTTGACTCTCGAGTATATATCACTTAATATCTTATATGTTTTTAAGTAGAGTGATGTGGTTTTCAATTGACTACCTGTGTCAACACAATGAAAAGAATATGCTCTATTCATATCCTTAGTAATCATTCCCTTTCAAACCTGTTATTATTTGCATCACAGTCACCGATCATTCTGACTTCCGCACAAAAAGCCGAGTAATTAATAGAGCCATTTGATCTGTGGTGCACACAATTCTTGCCGATGTTTGATAAAAACTAAATGATACAAAATATAAACCATATTACTAACACTTAAGTTTAACATTCGTGGTCCACAATCATTTGTTACTTTGTTTAGGAGCTAATCCTGCACATAGAAATATATATATATATATATATATATATATATATATATATATATATATATATATATATATATACCACACTTTATATACAAGAGGAATATCTATTATAGGACGGGCAAAATTAATTTCCTTCAAACAATATTTTGCACAAAATTTAATTCCTCTTAGCGGGATTAAAATGAACTTATTATTTTGTAAACATTATTCTAAAGCCCATTATTCCAATTTTGTTGAATATTCATTTGATAACATACCTAAAATTAAAAGCCTAATCTTAAGGAGTCTTAAAAAGAAAATACATTTAGTGAAACTTCTTATATTGTTAATAAACAAAATGGGCAAATATTTATATAAATATATGTATATAAATATATATAAATATTTATATAAATATATGTATATATATATATATTCGGTGAACACATGTATGCACATATAATAATATTCATATGAATATATGCATATAAATGTGTGTATATATGTGTGTGTGTGCGCGTGGGTATTATATTTCTGTGAGTCTGTTATTGTCTCTCAGTTTCACTTTTTCTTTGAAACTAGTAAGCCGATATAGTTGAAAATTTGTATGATTCGTTGTTATGATAAGGTGCAGCCTACTACGTATTATAATATCCGTTCTCTGAAAAGTTATGGGGTTAATAAGGATTAGTATTATACGCAAAAGTAAGTACATATTTAAGCATATTCAGCCATGAATTTGGCATAAAACATTCATTCTAAATCAATGAGCTATAAGTTTTGAAAGGAAATCGTATAACAATTTTTTAAAACATTAAAAACACAAACATATATAAGCTATTTTAGCTTATATATGTTTGTGTTTTTAATGTTTTAAAAAATTGTTATACGATTTACTTTTCATAATGAAATTTCAAGCATTACTATGTCCAGTAAAACTTCCCATTCTTTCCCCCACCCAGTCAATGCAGACCCTCAACTACTCCGATCCACTTTTTCGACGTAACCGGTTGTCTTCGCGAATTAACATGTGAATAGAAGATGATGTTGGAAGTTGCCAAACAGAAGGCGGCAATCGCCAGATTAATTACTGCCAGTGGGTGCAAGTTAATTGCAGTGAACAAGAGAAGCCATTCCTCTGCGAATGCTGCGATTCCGAGCGCTGCGTGCAGTTCTTGTTAAACAAATAGCGCGCCGCCTTAGACCAGATTTACTGGCATGATGCCGAGATATTCTTTGTCCACCTGCCGTTCACCGTTCCTCGATACGGCTGGATCAAGAGAAGATAATGCCACCGTTGTTAAACACTACCCACCCTCCTTTAAACAGAATGGTATCAGCACACATTACATTGCGTCATTTACAGGTAACAATACTGTGATAGCCAGAGTTGCTCTTTAAAAGGGCAAGCATATTTCTATCTAAAGGTTTTGGAAATAACTGAACTAATTTTAACAATTTGGCTGAATCTTCGCCAACATTTCAATTTAAGCATTACTATTTTAATTAGTTTTCTATTAACAGCGAGGTGTTTAATTGGTCAATGGATAACCTCCAGAACTATGGAATAGGCCATAGTGAGATCTATTGTGTTCTCTTGTTCTCTTTTAATCATATAATGTTAATTCATGGAATGGTGGATTAGTATGGAAATCGACCGGTAAAATAAAGGCACGGGTACATTTCTAAATCAAAACTAAGATATATGCGTCGATTCATACAGTGGCTGCATCGGGCGTTATACAACCTTGTTTTCGTTGGGAAGCCAAGTTTGTTTTTCAGTGACAAACTCACTCAGACACGACTGTGTGTATAAATAAAGGTATATTTAAAAAGATAGTAGCAGTAAAACTTCAGAAAGATGATTCGTATGTACGCGTGAGAAAAAAAGAAATGTCAAAACGTGACCTCAAATCGCTGTTGTCCACTTGTCACTAAATAGATGGATATTTATAGCGACAGATAGATAAATAGATAGATAAACAGACACATAAATACACAGATAATAAGAGAAACAGATAGATACACGGATAAACAGATAGTTTACAGCTTCTGTCCGGCCACCCTGTAAGAGAAAGACAGACAGATAGACTGATAGCTAGTTTCGCCCGACCTTAATACAGCGTATGTGCTACAATCTGGATACAAAAAGAAAAAACTAAGTGAAATGTAGAACAACGTCACGCATGATGTAGCGCCATCTCGACACAAGAGATCCATTAGCATCGTGATATTCTCTATCGCCACGTTGTTTAAAATGGGCAATTGAACCACGAGCATCGAGAATGTTAAATATTTCAGAGATAGTTCAAAAGAGAGTGGGACAGTACGTTATTTCTAACAATATCTCTTACGAAACTTAATAATATTTAAAAAAAAAAAAAGAAATTTGAAAAAATCATGTTATTTTTAAAAGATTTTAAATTGTAAAACAAATAAATTTTACGGAATTATTTTTCCGTCTGTTCTTTTAATAATAAACGAAACTTTTCAGTTAGTATTTCGAAACATTTTAGAGATATTTGTTTTATTTTTCCAATAGATATCGTGCGTTTTTCAAAACTAATATATAAGTTTACCAGATAAGTGAACGTTATCTTTTAGCCTCAAATTTAAAATATTAATTTATTGTTTACTTGTTTACAATTGGAATAATATACACGAGAGTTTTAAAGTCAATTTTCATAATTATAAATACAAATTTCAGTTAGTATTTCGAAATATTTTAAAGTTTTTTTTTTATTTTTGCAATAGATATAGTGTATTTTTTAAAATAACACATTAGCTTACCCGATAACAAAAATAGATACTTTAATTTTTAAGTTAAAAATTCTAATGTATTTTAAAAGTTTAAAATTGTAAAACAAAATTAATTTTTCGATACAGTTTTGACTCTTTAATTTTATATTCATATATACTAGCAGCACCTGTATAATTCCAAATCAGACTCCTTCGTATGTAATATATTGATGTTGGCATTCTGTGGATGTTCAGCGTAAATGAAGACGACCTGATAATATTGTAGCTCCTTTGTTAAACTGCAATGGTATTTATAAAAGCTAGCAGAGATACACGGCGTAGTCAATTCGTAAAATACACTTAATATTATATTTTAATTCATGCTAATTTCGTATATATTACTATTGTAAATTTTCTAGCGATTCTTATATATTATAAAGCTGTGATTTCAAAAATAAATATATCAATATGACTTAGGAACATCAGCTTGAATCAAAACCTATAAATCTTATATATATATATATATATATATATATATATATATATAGTAGAAGAAGTACACGTCGTTAACGGAGTTCAAAAACAGCTTACAGAAAATGGACTCTGATTTATGAAAGTATGATAGGTTATGAAAAGGAAGGGGTGTAAAGAGATAGCTTCGAATTTGGGGGTATCAAAACAAAAACAAAATATGATGAAAGTAAAAAAAAAATAGATAAACCTCATAATTTATTATACCATACCTGTTCACACTGAAACACTTATCACAATATTATGTGGATCTATATTAGAAAACCTTGTTAAACTTTGTGACATATTTCCATTCTATGGAGGTCAGGCGAGAACAAACACCCCATAATTTTATTATACCATAGTTCTTCAAACTGAAACATAATTATCAAAGTATACTTATGCAGATAGATATGAAACGTCTTTATTAAAGTGTGTGCCTATTTTCATTCTATGGAGGACAGACCCCATAATTTTAGTGAATCATCATTATGGCAGATCAAACATACCCATGCATTTGTCTCGATACATCTTCTATCATTATATGCGATCAGTTTTCTATAATAATCAACCATATAGGAGCCTATTCGTGACCAGACACACACACAGACGTTCAGCTTTATATTAGATTATATATATATATATATATATATATATATATATATATATATATATATATATATATATATATATATAAAGCTGAACGTCTGTGCGCGTGTGGGTGTGTGCCTGGTCACGAATAGGCTCCTATATGGTTGACTATTTTAAAAATCTGATTACATATAATGATAGAAGATGTATCGAGGATAATGAATGGGTATGTTTGATCTGGCAGAACGGTGGTTCATAAAAATTGTGGAGTCTGCGTTCGCAGCTGGCCCCCAAAGTACTGAAATAAAAAAAATTTAAAAAAAAACGTTTACAAGGGTTTTTAATATAGATGTACATAATAATACTTTGATGAGTATGTTTTAACTTAAATAGGGATGGTGTAATAAAATTGTGGGGTCTGCGTTCGCGCCTGTACTTCATGGAAATATGGCACAAACTTTAATAAAGACTTTTCAAATCTATTTGCGTAAGTATACTTTGATAATTATGTTTCAGTTCGAGAAAATATGGTATAATAAAATTAATGGGTGTTCGATCGCGTCTGACCTCCATAGAATGTAAATATGTCACAAAGTTTAACAAGGTTTTTTAAAAGGGGTGAGGGTCCACAATAACACCTTAACTTTAACCTTAATTCACGTTAGCTTTTATTATTTTTTTGCGTTGAATTATATTGTGTCGAATAAATTCACCTCATATATTCACGTTCTTATTAAAGTGAAAGCCCCCCCCCAAAAAAAAAAAGTCGGAGAGTACCACGTGCAAGTGGAGAAGGGAAAAATCGAGTGCTGCAAATTTTGTGTCGAGAATTATCTAAATTCTCAACACTCGGTTTTTTCCCTTCTCCACTTGCACGTGATACTCTTTCGAAAACAGATAAATAGATAAATAATAGAAAATAAGAACGTTACTTGTTATCGTGTCAAAAGAAGGAACACGTCCTGCTCACGTGATTAATGGTCTTTTCAAAAACATTTACATAACCTTTTTATATTTATTTATATATCAGTTTAAGCTTTTTGTAAGTGCACTAGAAGGAATTCAGTTGATTACAACCCTTTCTGCGTGTTCTTTACGTTACAATAGTATAACCCTGAATCCGACGGCGCAATACAACACCGTTCAATACTGTAAAACTGAAACGAAGCTGTTTTGCTTGAAAAGGGCGCCATTTTCTTCTTATTCATATTTATATCGATTCTTTGCTTAAAAAACTAAAGTAATTATGTGTTTATTTTTTAATATCCCATTTTGCTGTTTCGGATTATTTTACTTAAGTAAGTAAAGCTTCATTATTTTTCAAAAATATTTTTGTTTCTTAGTTTTTCGATATTTCGTCGATATTATTTAGTAAGAGTGTTTAGCAGAAAAAGCCAACAACGACTACCCGAAAAAATAAATATACTTGAAATAAATGTTACCATAGTCAATAAAAGTTCAGTTCATGTTTTTTTTTATTTAAAATAGTTTTTAATGCTCTTTACTTGAAATAATTTCAGCGAACCGAAATTAAAATGAAATTTGAGGCGAGAACTACTTAAATGAATTTTTATATAAACTACACATGCCATAATCGAATATTCCTCAAGCACAAAATAACGGAAAACATTAAAATATGTTTATAAATATTCCTTACGTTGACGGAACTCTCTTAAATTGTTAACACAGAATGCTCATGTGCCCCTCCTTCAAATTGAAAACGGGTCTCTCCATTTCAAAGTCGCTGCCATTTTGATTTTTTTTAAACCGGTTCGTGAAGTAAAAAAAAAAAATTACAAACTACTTTAAAATACCAACGAATGAACTTTTCTTCCATAAACGTAACTTTTATTGACTATTGTAAGATTTATTTCTTGTGTGTGTATATATATATATATATATATATATATATATATATATATATATATATATATATATAACATTTTTTGTTTGTAAAGAAACATCATTTTGTTGATCTCTCTTGGCTACGAATAGAAACAAAGTTGATATAAAAAATATATTTTCGCGAAAATTATCTTTACTTTCATCTTATTTTGCTAAGGGTAAACTTTTTGCGTATCAAAACCTATCTCTTTACAACCCCCAACTTTTCATAATCTATCATACTTTCATCAATCACAGTCCATTTTCTGTAGGCTGTTTTTGAACCCAGTCAACGACGGGTACTTCTGCTAGTATATATATATATATGTATATGTATATGTATATAAATATATATATATATGATGATTGCAACGTCTCGACAGACGAGTGCCACTCCCTAAGACACTGAAAGTCCATGAGCCCGAAAATGACTTTTTTTAGTCCTGCCGGCGAATTCACACGCTCAAGCAGACATGATACTGAAAACAGTCATTGGCATACATACATTTATATGCATACACGCATACATACATATATGCAAATACATACACATACAATCATATATATACACATACAAATCTATAAACAGACACACATATATACATACATACACAATACATAAACACATGCATACATACACATATATACACACATATACAAATACAAACACACATATACATACATATACACATACAAATACGTACACATATATGCACATATATACATGCACATACACTTACCTACGTATACATACACATAACTATATATGTATTTATACACATACATATATATATATATATGCATATATACACATACATATATATGCGCATACAGATATATATACACAGAAATATATATATATATACATGATGATTGCAAACACACATAAACATATATACACACATACATATAGGCATACACATACACGTATATATACATACATATACACACATGTATATATAAACACATACATACACATATACATACACACATGCATATATTGATACATATAATGATGGCAGATCAATTATTACATGCTTCCATACTCTCAGGCCTACACGCGTCACAACAATTTCATAGCCACAGGACCATTTTTTATGGACAAGTGTCTGCGGGAGTATGTACACAAAGATGATGTTACAGAGTTCTAGCTTTGAATGACAGCTAAATCACTCTCTTGATTCAAAATGATGACATCCAGCAACAAGCAAGAGCAAGATAGCCAGCAACAACTCAAACCGTAGACCAGCTTAATGCTGATACTGGTCTCCCGCTGTAAGTGTTTTTTTAAATCAGAGATTTTCTTCTCCTCGAGGGGTTGCCTTCACCACGGCTTACGGGAGCCCTCTACACCCACATACACATGTAAATAAATACACATACATGCATACATACAGATGTACGCAAAGATACATATGCATGTACACACACATGCAAACGTACACACATTGAGGCACACATATACGCATATACATACATATGCATATACACACGTACACTTACACATACATGTAAAATACACACGAAGGAGCGTTCTAAAAGTCATAAATCCTTAATGATAAGGACGACGATGATGGTGATTTGTACGATTAAATGAGTTTGACATGAATAAAAAACATAAAAACAATCCAATACAGTAACTCGTGGAAGTGTTTGTGCAACTTTACAAATGAATGGACGTCGAAATAAGACGAAAACAAAAATCTAAACGATCAGCCTTTAAACCGGCTGGGATATTTTTTTTTAAATAAAAAGGTTGGTTTATGAGAGGCACACTTCTGCTGTAAATAATGATGATGATGATGATGATGATAGCAAATTTCACAAATTATTTTACAAATAAATGGGCGTTTATATATATATATATATATATATATATATATATATATATATAACGTCCTTCAGCTATGATTGAAACGGAAACCAGAATTATTATAAAGAATTCTTGGTTAAATAAACTATTACAAAAGATGAAATGTCATAACAATTAAACGACAGTCACATATATATATATATATATATATATATATATATATATATATATGTATATATATTAATATACATACATGTACACGCACATATATATATATATATACATAGATATACATATATACGCACATATATATACATACACACATATATATGTTCTATCAACAGTTGCATTGCCATTTGTTTAATGGGTGCTGGACTATGGCGTTGTTTCTTGTTGGACTTCTCGGTGTCATATTAGTAGGTAATGTTACGGTATTACCTTATCATGATCTGGTTTTTTCCTTACTTTCCCTCTCTTCCCTGCTATAGCAAACTCTGCCGACTTCTTCACATATCCTCATATTCCATCATGAAAAGTAAAACACACACACACACACACACACAGAGCAAGAGTAAAGACAGAACTCAGACTTCAAGCGTAGTTCCCCATTACCAGGTCTCCTTCTTAAACATCGGGGATCTACATTTCAACCTTTCATGGTTCTAAATCCAATTACAGCAGACCACACCAGGCCTATTGTTCTTATGTGAAACCGACATTGGATCGACTGTTAAACTATAAATCAAACCTGGTGGTACAGATCGCCATGAGCATGGAATATGTGCTTACATTAGAGATGTCTTTCCATATGGAAGGGACATCCCCAGAGAAGCCCCAATTTTTCCCTATATGTTCTTTCGAGTTATACTTGCGCACACTACTGCGTTCTATATTTTCCCTGCATCGGTCTCAAAATAGCGGAGCTATCTTTTTAGCGCATCCCTGAGAAAATAGATCATATCCAGTCTGCTCTTCCTTCGGCTAACATTCACATCTTGGGTGACTTCAATGTTCACAATGGTGGAATTGCTGGCCCACATAAACAAAACGGGTGATGAGGAAAGGTACTGTCGCCTATGAACTAACTTAGATTGTTCATGAACCACCCGTGTACCTGATACTGATGGTATGTATGCAAGTCTCTCAGATCTTTTTCTTATAATTTCTTAGAATAATGCTCATTCTCCGCTCGGTTCTCACTGGGATCCTCCGGCCACGTGGTTGTCTCAGTTGTAATAAGTTCTCACATTGTACAGTATATTGATACTCTATGACTTAATTGGGATAACTTCCGTATGTTTATATCAGATATTCCTCTGCTTTCCATATTTAAAATGAACGTATCTTATCAGACTTGACTTAATGGCAAATTGTTGGTATAGACCACTTCATACCCTCTAATTCCATCAAAAACCTAACAGCCAACCGTGTTCTCCCCATAATATGCCGTTGCCATTATGCACAGAACCAACTATTTCTACTACTTTTAGTGAAATAGATGTACTGCAACTAAAGCCGCCTGTAAATAGTAAGAAAATGTGCCTATTTTGTGTGATGTAATTTAACAATTATCACACTGTGTTTCGCTACGCGCACGCCTTCTATTAGCGACAGCACCCAGATATGTTACACGAAGAGGGCGTTTTTAAGAAATTTTTCGTATCTGTACAATACATTTCCACGGGTCTACTTCAACGCAGATTACTTGATTTACATCAAAATCAATGTCAGCAATTTATTATTGAGAAGTGTGTCCTCAAATATTCAGTACGATTGTGACTCTCATTCAATCTCATTAACTCTTATGTTTTCGTCGTATCTGGCTTTGATGAGTTATCTATTTTAATAAAAATAATAACTAATATAATATTCAACATCTCGCTATACTCTGTAATCAATATGCAATACAGGATTAACTGCTGTAAACGAAAATAAAACGTTTAACCATATTAGTTACATAGGTGTATTTAGAATAAATATTAAATTCGATTTTTGCTCAGATATGTTTAGCAAAGTTATCTATTGCACCTGTCGTTAGAATAAAATAATTGGAACACCCTACTGCTCTAAAATATATCTCACTTTGGGCTCAATCAACTAAATAGAATATTGTTGTAAAAATCCTAAAACGTGCTGTGCAGAGCAGTTTTTATTTTGTTTTGAAAGAATAGAAATCTGACTTTTAATCTAATGAGCTTCAGCTCTTCACTTCACTACATCCCATTTCTCGCAGAAAAGTCGTTACAATTGTTTTCTTTATTGTATCGTTATTCTCATGGCATCTGTTAAGTTTAAATTAAATATAAGGGTCTAATTTTTAAAACCTTCACAGCAAATTCATCTAGGTACAGCCACTGTACATACGTTTTCTTTTCTTCTTTGAGTACGTTTATCTAAATGGAAATTTAATCCACAATGTTTTTTCTAAGAATTTCCTATCTATGGAATGCAATAGCACGTGGTGGTTCTACAAAAAATACATGATCGTTTTTAAGTTGAACGTTAACATATTCTAACCCAGTCATCCAAACAAAATCAGATCATGACAACGTCTCTTAGCGTTCCCAATCCTCTTAACGCATGTTTTCACTTACTGAGAAATTCTGTAACACTTATACGCAAATGGTTCTTAATAAATGATGAATAGTGTTATAACGTTATACACGCTTACATGTGTTTTAATATGAAGTGACCCAACACGATGGAAACTTCATCGCAAGTGAAACAAAGACAAGGAATAAGAAAGAAATTCAATTTCATGTTTCAGGTTTAAAGAAAATACTGCTATTCCTTATTCTCCGACCACGCCGGACTTCATCACGTCTTTAGCGTGATCGTGATCCTCCCAACCGAGATCTTGATCCTTGGTCTGCGTACACATTCTTTTTATCATAAGCTAGTTCCTTACTTTGCCGTGACGTCACATTGTACCTGCTTCGATCATTTGCATGCAGCTGCCATACACTCGTTCTGTTACATAGTACGAAAGAAAATTTAATATGACATTAATATGATGAGAACATTTACATATGATGAAATTTACAAACTTCATGTATCATTTTTAATTGGAATTCATTATTGTGATGAGTATTATTTATTAATATAAATGAATTAATATCATATATTAGTATTATTGATTAATATTTATTTATTCCCGATCTTTCTTAGATGTTGTCTCATGACGTTTCGGCCAATTAATCCTCTGACCTTCGTCAGGTGGTAACCTCGGCGGGATTGGAATTCCGAATCTCCAAACTGTATTTCAGTAATTACTGCCATCCACAGTTGTTGTCGTCTTATAACGTTTTTGGCAAAGTAAGCATCTGGCCGGCTTTGGGTAGAATTGAAACCGCTATCTTCAGACAATTATCACCTGGAACCGTAGAGATTCAATGTCTCTATCCACTGCGACTCTATCTATTTATAGTCTCTAGTGTGGGATGCGCCCAGCGTAATCTGTACACACACAAGCACACAGATTTTTACCATTTACTTTTTGAAATCTGCTTTTATTTACGGAGTAATTTACGATATTTAGACTCTAGCTGTTAGTCTATTTTTTAAGTATGTGAAATATCTCCGACTGTGTCCTGCGTAATCTGTAAAGTGTGTGCGCACACACACACACGCACACACACACACGCGCACAAATAATAAAGTTATTATTACAGCACAATCCGTTGCCATATAATTGAATGCGATGCTTAATAAAGCCAGTGTAAAATTACAGCATTACACGTTTTATATTTGTTTGATTAAATTTCACGCCTTAGCTAATTGACTTATCATTATAGATTTCAGAGCACAACTGATACACGCAGGGAGGATTTCTAATTAGTAATAATAATTAGTATCATGAGAAAAACATGGAAACCTTTTATCGTATTACTCTATTTAAAAATAAACACTTTCTTTGTTTACTTTTATGGCTCCGAGCCTGGTCACCCTGCTTGCATACTTAATAAGAATAAAACTTTTGATTTGTAACAGTCCAATCAAGTGGGTTGCTAATTTACAACTATCTTCTTTTGTGTACTTGCATTTTTACAATATAGTATTTCTGGGACATATAGCTGTAATCTTTATACAAAGAGAAGAACGAAAAAACTTTAACTATAAACATTATGTATTTTATTTACGGACCGATAAAGCTATTTTTAGCTAAATATTGGACTTACAATAACATAAAAAGAGTAAATAAACGAATGTATCATTTTTTCCGACACTTTAAATTTTTCAAATTTCTCATTCAAATCTTATTCAAAATAAGTGTCTTCTAAAAGTGTGTGACCATCTTTTACTTTATTTTATTCATATTTAACACATAGATATAACGCTGAAATTTTCTTTTATATTCAGGGCAGATCTTCCTGCACGAGAGTCTCTTTAGCTTATCATATTGAATCCATATATTTTCAAAATAGATAAGTGTGTTGTTTGCTTCTTTCGTACTTAAGAATATACAACAAAAATTGATTTTTTTTGTATAACGATATATATTTGTATTGTTCGGTCGTGCCGGATGAGTTGGGTGAATGCTATGAGTGAAGGAAGCACAGAAAATTTATGGAAGTTAATTTTTCAAACTCAGTAACTAGTCGGCGTTCTCGACCACAATTTGTAGTTGTTTATATAACGATTTTTAAGACCTGCTTATCAACGTGTAGACGTCCAGTTGTAATAGAGCTGTGGACGCATATTTAGAAGCAGCAGCAGCAGCAGCAGCCGTATGACACTATACAAATGCCCTAATCAATGCGTGAGCTCACATCACAGCGGAGGTATAGAAGGTAAGAAATACGGAGATAAGAGGCACCATGTCGTGAGAGGGTTTGCAAGGCGGCCAGCTTTTCATGGACATGTGGCTACATGGTAGCGTGGGAAACTTTTAAGCACGTGTTTGTCGCGACAGCGTTCTGTCAACTAGATAGCGAATTACGAAACTATTAAAAACAAGAGGCAATGCGTTATTTTAAAAAGTACAATGAATAAATGTCTTTTATTTTAATTAGCAAAAAGTGAGTCGAATTTCTCTCCTTTTTTTCGTATCTTTGCGACTGTCTCGGCATGTGACGTGTGGATATGATCTGGATTGTCAATGTAACCACTACCAAAAAGGCTTTATATCATGATGACAATATTTCTATTTACAAATAACTTTTGCTGGTAATCTTTTAAAATATTTTTGCATCAATCATCACATATTTTATTTTCTTTAGATTCAATAACCCGCATATTTTTCTCGCTTAGTGCGGATATGTATTACAACGTTTTATATCTGTCAGATGCAACTACCGGACCACCAGATATATTATTTAGAATTACTTATGTAATCAAATCAACCAATGCAACATCAACTACTACACCAAGTGACATAATAATCATAATTACACTTATCTTTGAAAACAGTGAACGAAACATGTTATACGACACGTCAGCTCCCAATTTCGAACATATCAACATTACTACACAGGAAAAGAAATGCTGTATTTCACCATAGAATGGCTACAGATGGGTAAATATGCCGCGAAAACAGACAATCCACTAAGCAGCTGATTTCTAGTTATCTCTAAAAAGGATAAATGAAGTCATCAATAAATTCAATCAACGAAAGAAACGTCAATTTTGTTGAAGAGTCACCATGTATCAAGGTAGAAGGCTACACGAGGAGAAGAATCTGAAAAGGAATGATAGTTAATTTAAAGGTTAAGGAACACACAAAAGAACTGTAGATGGTAAATGAAACTAAATAAGTTAGGTTAATTCTAAGGACGGTATGTAACAGTAATCTACTGAATTAGTAGACGCTCACTTAAATCTAAAGAGAAGCAGTTAACGGCAATGTGTTCCATAGACGGGAAGCCCCAGTAAAGAAGTTCTGTTCGTATAATTTACGCCTGACCGTAGCAATATTGAGATAAGAGAGAATGCTGGGTCGATGCAGTTGAAAAGACCAGAAAAACATATCGATCAAGCGTCTAAGTAGAGAGACGCTAAAATCCTCTTCCGATAAGTATTTAAAGATGTGTAATGTGTACCAAATTTAGCATTTTGGCGCCCAGAACCACGATTTCGAAATCAATTTGTGTAATCAGGCTCACAAGTCGTGAAATGAAATCAAGAAGACAAAAGTGGATTTTCACTAAGGATGTTTATCGATTATACAAGACAACGAACTCAGATTGTATAACATGCAGACTTTATCGTCACTCGAAATGTGTGGAAATCGTTCACAATTTTCACTTTACTTTAATTATTAACTCTAACGGTTGTGCTTGACTAGTGGCTGTTCGCACTGAGTTATTGCCCTTGGATTTTTCATAATTCCTATTCTTTACAATATTTCACTTGTTCCATCTTTAATTTGTCTTTAGATTATGTTTTCAGTAATTAGATACAGTCAAGAGTCGTGACTATGTAACTAAGTTACTATGCCAATCTAATCATATTTTAAAAATGTTTTGTAAAATAATCAGAAAACGTTGAAGCAAAATAAAAAAAAATAAAGATCCAATACAATTTTTGAAAATCAAATTGCTTCAAAAATGTCAAATTCGTAAAATTTGGTTAAAAAAAAACAATCTGGCAACCCTGAATATTAATATGAGAGCAACATTCCTTTAATGGAGCCCCATTTTCGAATATCGTTATAATAATATATGACCCTCGCACAATATTACTTTTTAAGTATTTATAAGTTTTTATTAATTCATCTCATTTGTGTCATTTAAGCTGATGCGCCCAAGTGATATGGATATGTTTTTATTATTCTTGAAATCACAACTTTATCATATATAAGAATCGATAGAAGATTGACTCTATAATAATATATACGGAATCTGCATAAATTAAAATGTACACAAGCCTATTTTATGACCGAGCTACGGCGGGCGTCCTTGGTAGCTTAGATATGCACTTTTGCAGTTAAAAATAATAATAATATCAGGCTGTCTCCATTTAATGCTGAACATCCACAGAATACCAACATCAATATATTACACATGAAAGAGCCCGCTGTGGAATTTCCACAGGTTCCGTTAATATCTATTAAAAATAAGAGGTTTGGTATCCATTTGCTGGATCGAAGCGATGTTACTTTTATTAATTTCACTAATGTACTCGCTGTTATTTCTCAATTAATTTGTTATACTATTTCAAACAAATGTTCTCTCTCACATTTCCAATTCTAGGAAGTGTATATTTTCTCATTACTTAGATGGGGAGAACCGAGTATCTGTTCTCCCATCATGAGAAAATTTTTTCAGACATTTTTTTCACCATTATGATCCGGTGCATAGTGATATGTTCCATGATATATCGTCCCATACATTACCTTCTCCTTTGTTGGAATAACGGAGTATCTGTTCTGGTGTCATAAGATTATCTTTACAGGAATTATTTCCCATGTTAGTGCGTTGTGTAATATCTGTTCTGTTATTATACCATACGCAACACCTTTTCAACTAGATTCATTTTTAAATGCAAATTAAATAGAGAAGCAAAATATCTAGGTTTTATATGCAGCTATCTAGGTTTTAAATGCAAATTAAATAGAGAAGCAAAATATCTAGCTTTTAAATGCAAATTAAATAGAGAAGCAAAATATCTAGGTTTTAAATGCAAATTAAATAGAGGAGCAACATATCTAGGTTATATATATTTACGTTGATTTATTTGCTATATCTTGTATATCGAGCAATTCTTATTAAGGTGGGATAATTCTTATAGAATTTTACTGCCAGTAATATCTTGTAAATCGTATAATCACAGGTTTCCATATCAACTGATTGTTAGATAATTTTATTCTGAAGTATATATATATATATATATATATATATATATATATATATATATATATACATATATATATGTGTGTGTGTGTGTGTATGTACATATATATATACACACATATATATATATACATATATATACATATATTTTTTCAACCAGACCTATGTTGTCGTCTATTTGCAAAGATGTTCTCCCCCACCACCATAATAATTCTATTATTTATTTATTTAAATGTAGTTGAAATGCGCACTATGTTGGGCAAACATCGCAAAGATGTGATTTTCGTTTGAAATAACATGTACCATCAAAGATTCGTTATGCACATTTTTCAGCCTCGGATGTCCTGAATAATGCGTATAATACGTCCTATCCTTTTTTTTTCTCTTTCGTCTTCTCCATTCCCATAACGTAAGCTTTATTTGAATACGTGTTAAAACGACTGCTGCTGGTCATATTTCCTCTAGTAAGTTATCCTGCGTCTACTGCTGATTTTCTCACACGCGCGCCATACGCGCTATCTTACACCTTTTTCTACTTTAAAAGTAATTGAAAATAAACATAGCCAACGTTTAAGTGTATTACGTATATAGGCTGCGTTCTCAAATACTTGCTTAGTCAATTTAAGACTTAATTACATACATTCACATATACATGCATATGAACATTTCTAAATGTTATCTCTCTATTTCTTTCTCCTTCTCTCTCTCTCTCCCGTTAATTATAATTGTATATATATATATATATATATATATATACATATATATACATATATATACATATGCATATGCATATATATACATATATATATATATATATACATATACATACCCCCCCCACACACACATATATATATATATATATATATATAATTTTAGGCATTCAACGAATTTAATAATTTATGGCGTGAAATGTTTGAGTTTCATATCAAAGATTTTTATTATTCTATGTAAGACAAAGAACTCCTTATCTATCATCTCTTCAGAGTATAAAATCTTAGAAATAGTTATAATGGTGAGACATGGAAAATCCCAATTTAAAATTGATGGAGCAATTAAATCATGAGTAAGGGAAGTTAAAGAAAAGGATATAAAAGTTTACATCCAAATTGCATGTTAAAATCATGACATGTAGACATCTTAATCCTATAGGACAAGGAGTTAAATATTTCTAATGTACTCTTTGTCTTACATAGAATAATAAAAATCTTTGATATGGAACTTACAGATTTCACGTCATAAATTTTTAAATTCATTGAATGCCTAAAATTTGATTTATTTGCTAGATCTTTTACATCGAACAATTCTTATTACTGCCAGTAATATCATGTAAATCTTATAATCACAGGTTTTCACACCAGCTGATTGTTGATAATTATATTCTGAAGCACACACACACACATACACACACACACACACACACACACACACACACATATATATATATATATATATATATATATATATATATATATATATGTATATATTTACTAGCAAAAGTACTCGTCGTTGTCTGGGTTCAGAAACAGCTTACAGAAAATGGACTCTGATTTATGAAAGTATGATAGGTTATGAAAAGGAAGGGTTGTAAAGAGATAGCTTCGAATTTGGGGGTATCAAAACCAAAGCAAAATAGGATGAAAGTAAAAATTAAATAGATAAACCTCATAATATATTATACCATACCTGGCCACACTTAAACACTTATCACAATATTCTGTGGATCTATATTAAAAGCCTTGTTAAATTTTGTGACATATGTCCATTCTATGGAGGCCAGATTCGAACGAACACCCCATAATTTTATTATACCGTAGTTCTTCAAACTGAAACATAGTTATCAAAGTATACTTACGCAGATAAATATAAAAAGTCTTTATTAAAATTTGTGCCTATTTCCATTCTATGGAGGCCAGGCCCGAACGCTGGCCCCACAATTTTATTATACCATCCCTATTTAAGTTAAAACATACTTATCAAAGTATTCTTATGTACATCTATATAAAAAACACTTGTAAACATTTTTTTTTTTTAATTTTTAAATTTTTTATTTCCATACTTTGTGGACCAGGCGCGGCGCAGACCCCACAATTTTAATGAACCACCGTTCTGCCAGATGAAACATACCCATTCCTGTGTCTCGATACATATTCTATCATCATATGTAATGAGATTTTTAAAATAGTCAACCACATAGGAGCCTATTCGTGACCATATACACACACATCCATCTTTATATATATATATATATATATATATATATATATATATATATATATATATATATATATATATAAATTGTAATTTTTAACCAAAATTTTCTTTTTAAATTTCGATAATGTTCATATACCAATTAAACCAGGGTCATGATTAATAAACTCAGTTAATTAAGCTGAAAGATGATCAGTTTAAATAATCGAGCATATATATTATAATTTTGCAATAACCAACGCAACGCAACGATATATCACAACATGCTTATTATATGATTTATTTCCAAATGATTCTGATTGTGACACTGAAGAAATACATCGTATAATAAACATGTGATATATTGTTGTCTTCGTTATTGCGGAATTATAATATATATGCTCGATTCTAAATACTGATAATCGTTGAGTTTAATTAACTTAGTCAATTAATATTTACCATGATTAAATTAGCATATACACATTACTGGAATTTAATAATAAATCGTAATATATATATATATATATATATATATATATATATATATATATATATGTGTGTATATTAATATATACGTACGTATATGTTTATGTATGTATGCATTTACGTATTGTGTAATGAAGACTATTACTAATGCGCTTACCTACTTACTTATCTTTTACTAAATTCACGCTACTTATTTCATCCCCACATTTATACGTATGTATCTGTATGTGTGTGTATGTCTTGCTGTTACGACCACCGCCAAACTGGAAGTGACGTAGGTTTAAATTTAGGCTAGACAATCGAAAAGAGAGGATGGCTTTCGAAAATATCGGCGAAAAAAGCGACTCCCCCTGTAGAAAAGGGCTCAGTTTAAAGTCAAGAAATTAATGTTTTTAGCAAATTGTTCGGTATTTGTTGTCTGAAGGTTCACGCTTCAAAACGATACTGATCCTGTGAAAATACGTCGCCTCTGTCAAAAGTTTTAGGCAAACATGCAAACATACATACATACATTCATATATTGGTAGTTCAAATTTTCGACCCAAACAAATTAAAAAGATTGCCCTATCTCTGCATACCCTTTATGTAAATTTTCAAATGTTTAGGCAAGAAAGTGTCTGAGTAATTTGGTAGAGACCTCAGAGGTCATTTTTTAAAAATTAGACCCCTATTATTACCCCTTAATATTTATTGTTTTTGGCTAAGATCTAGTTATTATGTTAGATGATTTTCCGAAGAACCTATATCTAAAATTTCAATTGTTTATACCCAAGATTAACAGAGGAGTTTGGTAGAGTTCTTAAAGGTCAGATCGTTGAACTTCGATCCCTAACAACCAAATTTCTGACCGAAAACCGATTACAAAGATTTTGCCAAATCTCAATACCCTGTATATCAAATTTCGAGACTGTAGATATTCCGTAGAGAAATGTACACAGACACACACACAGACACTTTCACTTTTATAGATATATAGATATGGGTGCTTGTATGTAGCGATTATGTATATGTATATATATATGTGTCTCTGTGTAAGTATTTATATAGATGTGTATGCATGTATGTGTGCATGTTTGTGCATGTATATATTTGTATTTATATATGTTCTAATATTTCGGCCCGGCTTTTCCCGGGTGTTTGGAGGTGTATGCTGAGCTCCCCCTCAAAAATTATCAATTTTTATAAATTTGACCCCTATTATGACCCCTTAACCTTTATTGTTTTGGGCTCAAATAAAGTTATGAAGTTAGATCCATGTCCAAGGAACCTATATCTAAAATCTCAAGTGCTTAGACCCAAAATTATAGGAGGAGTTTTGTAGAGTTCTCAAAGGTCAAATCATTGAACTTTGACCCCTTTACAGCCAAATTTCTGGCCGAAAACCAGTCATATCGATTTTCCCAAATCTCAGTACCCTGCATATCAAATTTCGAGTCTGTAGACTCAACATTGACAGAGTTATTGCGTAGGGAAATGTAAACAGACAGACAAACACACACACAGACACGCTCACTTTGATAGATATACCAGCATGGGTGCCCGGCGTTGCACGGGTGCTTGGAGGTGTATGCTGAGCAAAAAAAAAAAACACACAAAAAAAACGTTAATTTTTTTAACTTAGACCCCTATTATGACCCGCTTAAAATTGATTGTTTCGGGCTCAACTCAAGTTATTAAGCTAGATCCATGTCCATGGAACCTATATCTAAAATTTCAAGTGTTTAGACCACAAATTGTCGGAGGAGTTTGGAAGAGTGCTCAAAGGTTAAATCGTTGAACTTTGACCCCTTACCACCCAAATTTCTGGCCGAAAAACGATCACATAGATTTTCCAAATCTCAGTACCCTGTATATCAAAATTCGAGTCTAGACTAAAAATTACCAGAGTTATTCCGAAGAAAAATGTACACCGACACAAAGACAGACACACAGACACGGTCACTTTTATAGATATATAGATAGACAGATTTATCTACGATACATTTAGAATTAAATTTCTTATACCTGGAACTAAAGTAATAAACCACGTAATTATTCCCCAAAAGACTATCTTAGACCTCCACTCTTTTTACATCCAAACTTAACGGAACTCATTATAACTTAAACCTTTACTTTCATAATTTTTCAACCTTCACGCCTCCTATATCGGTCCATAAACATTTAGACTCCTTAACATTCTACTAACCATATAACTAAGAACGTGACTAAATCTACTTGTGAATCCTCTCGCCTAATTATTAACCTTAATATATATATATATATATATACTAGCATGGGTGTCCGGCGTTGCCCGGGTGTTTGGAGGTGTATGCTGAGCAAAAAAAAAAACAACAACAAAAAAAACAAAGAAAACGGTCAATTTTTTCAATCATATAGGAGCCTATTCGTGACCAGACACACACACACACACAGACGTTCAACTTTATATATATATATATATATATATATATATATATATATATATATATATATATATATAAAGCACTAGTATAATGTGTATTTCTGTTTGTTTCCAAAAAAAAAAACTGATTAAGAAATATTCAAATTTATCCAAGTGTCAGCTAAGACAGAACGGGAACTTGATTAAATTTTATTAGTGTTTTTATTTCTATTCAATCAACAGTGCCAATAGATATATTTGTCTAACAGACGCTGGAACTTTACCAGATAACTAAACGCCAGGAATCAATCACAGATACTCATATTTCTAGACTACAAACATACGACCTATGGCAAAAGAGTATGGATTTACTCCCGAAGGAATTTTTTCCTCAATTATTTGTGATTCCTTAATAATAAATGAAGCACAATCTGATATAAAACCCATTTTACATGAATGTCAAACTTTCTTGAGATTTATTAAAACAATTGTTTAGCTCAGCATCAGATCGCAGACATTATCTATCAGGTTTTCCAAATTCATCTCTCAGTTTATATTGAAATATAAACATTTACTTTCTAACATACCGGATCAATATTTGCTTATGATTAGATTTGAAAAAAGGTATCAATCATAAGGATAACGAAGAAGATCTATTTGTATACAGATCGATAATGTTTATTTCTTTTTATATTTGTACACACAACACTCACTAGTAAACTAATTAAAAAATCATCATGAATTATGTATTCACAGCTGTTAAACATAAGGATTTCATATGTGGGCTGTATTCAGTTTCATTAAGCTTTATGCAAAGAGGGGTAAAATGTGGTTCGAAGCTCTATGTTAAAAGCCAGTTACCTTCGTTCTTTTTAACTTGTAAGAATAATTGTTTGGCATGCATTAATAAATACTAGCAGTACCCGTGGAAATTCTACGGTAGCTGAAAGCCCTCACATTAACAAACACCCTTTTTATCACATAAGCAAACAATTAAAATGAGGCTGTTCTTTAATAGAATAATTTGTGAAATATTAGGTCGGATCAGACCGTAAATGAAGCAAACTTTTTTGTTGGCAAATATAGAGACCTACTTGAGATTATTACAAAAAAATGGAACTAAAGTAAAGCATTTAGATATGTAAATTGGTGGTGAGAAAATGGCGGTCAATTTCAGTAAGGAGCATGATTGGTGGAATTTGGTTAAAGAATTAAAAAGCTAGGTTTTTGTCAGACTATATGGCAACACTTGAAATATATATCATAAAATATTGTTTTTTTATTTCATTTTGAAATTGGATGACTCAATTTGTTAGAAGTATTTTCATTACTATCATTTTCAATAACGATATTCATATAAAGATTTTTCAAATTTCGATTCCTTTTTGTTATTTTAAGGGAGTTTAGCGGCAAGAGCATGGAAAAAAACCTACATTTAAAAATTCAATTTTATCAGATTTTATATTCAATTTGATCCATGCATTATTTAAGCAAGGTCCCCGAATATCTAATTCTTCTCATTTTAATCTTTGTAAACGGACAGCAATGCGTGTGAAACTGTCAAGTTAGGGAAATTTATTTGATCGTTCTTCTATGGCTATATATATATATATATATATATATATATATATATATATTATTATATATATATTATTATTATATTATTATATATATTATTTTTGCATAAGTAATTAACATCTTTATGTCTATCAAAATTTTGGCTACGAAATTGTATGCAAATTATATGCTAAGAAACACTCGTCATAACTCTTAATGTGATACTATTGATGTTTCCCCAAGTGTTAGGGAGAAGGAGAGAAAAGAAAGAGAAGTGGGTTTATCGATTAACAAAAGAAATAGAAAATAGGGTTTATCAGTAGACAATGGATCAGAATTTGTTACTTAATGCATACGAATGAGAATTACAGTGCGGTTTTTATTGATGTGTAACGACTAATGTAGAAAAAGGATCCAACAATAGATGTAGATATATTTAGATTTGGTGCAGGAACATTGGGAAGTCGATAGTCAATGAGATTTTTTTTTGCACACTCTAGTATTTTTCGAGATTTTTACGACAATCCAGTTGACGACTTCCAGTTAACGACGGTTATGAGAGCAATTGGATGCTTGAAGGCATATAAGCTGGACAGCGTTGAAGGCATAGTTTGGACCAAATCGAAAACCTTGATCAGAGCAGCAATTGACAGATACGGCTCGAGAGAACGCATATATGGAGTTTAGTATTTAAAGGGTCGCGGGTGTCACACACGCACTCAAAGTTTAAGGAATATATAAAAAATGTTACAGAGTCAATATTATGTGTTTTCCCAGTGTTTTGTCTTGTATTTTATACTTGTGAATTCGTGTGCATACTCTCGGCAACCGCCAATGTATAATAGAAGACAACACAGCCAGAACCAGAACGGCACTAGATTAGAGAACAAATCAACGGCACAACGTTTAGGGCCGGTGATGTTGTCGAACGTGACATGTGGTCATGTTACATTATTATGTTTTGACTCAACCACCCCTTAGAAGAATGACCGTATATCACGATGTTCACTTCTAGATTATATATATATATATATATATATATAGAGAGAGAGAGAGAGAGAGAGAAAGAGAGAGAGACAGAGAGAGAGATAGAGAGAAAGAGAGAGATAGAGAGAGAGAGCACATATTCAATCATTTGAAAAAATTGCTTGTCTGAAAGTCGAAAGAATAAAACATAGATTCCGTTATTTATTTTTGCTCCAACATACAAAACAGGTATTTGTTTTGGAAAAAATCAGTAAATTTAAGTTATAATTATCCGGGTAGTGTATTTATATCTATAATTTGTGTACATTATTAAGCATAGTAAAAGTTATTACAGACGAATGTCGTTCACTTAAGCCTACGTAATCGTTATATTTTCTTATATATAGTCTGTGTATGTGTCTATGTGTGTGTGACTTTGTTTCTATAGACTCCGAAATGCCTAGACCGATTTTTATAAAAAAAAGAACACACTGTGTTTTATGTGCCTCAGAGTGTTCTTAGATAGTTTTTTTTTATCAGAATGACTAATATAAGTATCGAAAATGGATAATGGAAAAACTCCGATCAAAGAAGGAACAGCCAAAGTCAAATCACAAGTCTTTTTTTTGAGAAGTTTTATCACTGCAGAAGTAGATAAGCTCAGCTTATAAAGTCAACAGTATATTCTTTTCGCCTTCGGAATAAATGTTTCTCCTTAAAACAGAATTAAACCATGATGCTTGACTTTGTGGATTTTAAACTTTATTTGAAGCTATTGTTTTAAAACAATTGTATTAAATCAATTGCAGCTTCTTTACAGTGTAGAGTATAATATATAGTAGAGTACCTATTTACTATGCCTCCCCAGGGCACAGAGTTAGACACCAGGGTCGTTTTTTAACGTGGAGAAAAGATACAAAAATAAAAAATTGTCTCAGTCGTGAAGGACTGATCCTCCACCGAAAGAGAACAAGAAATGGAAGTGCAGCATCTGAAAAATAGATACTACACTTTGATTTTGACCAAAAGGCCAAGTAAAAGTCACCCAGAAATATATATGAAGTTTCCTTCTAGTGCACATTGTTGGTTTCCCAACTAGAGTAGACAATCAATCAATATGGTTCAATCAGAGCGACTTCCATAATTGCGATGGCAATTAATACATTTGAAGCACGGAACATTCATTGATCCTCATTCGATCATGGGCAACGTTTGGTCTCCCTGCTAACACATAATATAACTTGTGTATTAAGCACGTCCACATTTAAATACTAAAGTCTTATTCTCTCGTTCTAGAATAAAGAAATAACCGTTTATTTTAAAATGATCAGAATGAACGAAAAACTCGCTAAATGATAGGCAACTGTGCGGCCAAAATCCAAGTGAAGTGGATGACTGAAGTTGGGATATTATGTCATTGCCGTCAAAGGACAGTTTATTTTTCTGTTTATGTATTAGTTAAATATATCTTAACTATATTTTATGCTAAATAAATATCTATTTTTCTCATATGAATAAAACCTCCATTTAAAATAAAACTTGTGTTCTTGTAGTCGATCCCAAGAAGAGAAAGCAAAGGTTGGTCCTGAGGACGAGCGTGTCTGTTGATAGTGTACAAACAACCCCAATAGACGTTTTAGTCGAGAAATCTTATTTTTAAAATACAACCCGGCTGAAACTATTGTAACAATGGATTATAATAGTATTTTTATTTTATTTAATACTTTCATTTTGTTTTTATGTATTTTAACATTTAACTCTACACAATTGAAATAAGACGACATATTCAAGGCGCTATTTTATTTAATGGGGTTATAACAAATGTATATATAGATTAATTTTATTCAAATCATGTTCGTGTGTTTATTTTAATACAATGATTAAGTATTTTACCAAAGTTGTACTTTTTTTCAGTTTTTGTTTCGTCGAGATATGTTTGATTGCGACAAGTATATTGTATCAGCTGACTTGTTTCTTATTCCACCAGTTTCAGAATTTACTAATCCATATGTACTTTTCATTTTCTGAGTGTTTATTTTAGTTATATTTATTATTATTATTATTATTATTATTATTATTATTATTATTATTATTATAAATTCAATGGACCCGTGGAAATTCAACGATCCTCTCTAAGTTAATATGTATACGTAATTAGGCTACCACGTTGAGTCAGTATGTTATTTTAGCTCTGGAATTAATATATGAGCGTGACACTTGTGACATAAAGAAAATAGTTTTTTGTGACATAGCAGAAACATTTCTATGAAAGTATATTATACTGAAAAAAGAATATACATAGATTTCTATGAGTCGTTCTGTTTATAATTGTTTATTTTTTTTAAAAAACTTACAACCATTGAATTATCAGTAGTTTGCCATACTTATAGGTAAATGTGCACTGAACAGATACCATAATACTTAAAGTTAAATTCAAAGTCTGATATATCTTTAAATTTAAACGCGAAAAAGAAACAACTGGAACGCTGAAACCGTACACAGTAAAGCAATACGTTTTATTGTCTCGTTGGTTATTTATTTGCAACGCAAATTTAAAAAAAACATATTTTCAAAGTTACTTATTTATGTTGGTAATGTAGAAGAAAATGGATGAATGCTTTTTTTTAAGAAACGTGTATAAAAATGGAGAAGAATTTTAATAAAAAAATGGAGGCGGTGCGTAAGTCGCCGTTGTAAAATGCTCTTATGGTTGTCAACGGGGTGAAGTAGATTTATTCGTAAGAAAATTGCGTTCACAGCTTAAACGTAATACGGAAATGAACGATGTAAAAAAATGCAGAAAGTATTAACATTTTTTATTTGGATTATTTAAACGCGAAAAAACTATTGGGACACTGGAGATAATTTGTATAATGGGAAAACATTTCTTAAAATATTTTTTTTTAACGAAGAGGTCAGCTCAACAATTATTTTTTTTCAACAAACACAGCCACGTTGCAATCCAAGGAGACGCAGATTTGTGGTATTTTCTTTTATATATAATGTATTCTAAGAAATAAAACTTTACTTATGAAATTTCGCGTAGCCTTTGGTACAAGGATAAAGGGCATTTCACTGCTGTGCTTGTAGCTAGGCGAGTTTAAACGAGAGATTAGAACTCAATTTAAACCCTACCATGAACATAACGATAGATTAAAGAGAGGCTATATGCTTTTTGTTTCGTGTGCAAGAAAAAAAATGAGATCATCCTCACACATAATTATGAAGTTATTTTACTCTGTGAAAAACAGGTAATGTCAGTACTCCATCTTAAGATGGATCTGGTGAGGTTGTGTCACACTTTAAGTAATTTCTGAAGCAATAGAATGATCAAACCATTTTCCAAGTAACCTTAGCAACGTTTTCTATGGTGCAAATTTTCTATGATAATTGCATTCCTTAAAATGTATACACGTGGTGCATTATTGTGTTTCGCTATCCCTGGTGAGAATAGATAGCACACTGAGATGGCGATTCTCGTGACAGGTTTTTAGCCTTACTTCTACCGTATTGACTCATGACAAATTTGGAACGATTATTTTGTTTGTGACACCATCCTTAGAAAATTATCCTACAACGTCAACGATTCTATCCATCCGGCATGTTTTTTTCAACAAAACTCCTCTTTCCTAGATGTATTGTCTTCACCATAACTGAAGAACTTCATATATTCCTTGAATGGCTGCCCTCAAGAATATATATAATTACGTCACAAGGTTTACTATTTATATACACACATATATATATATATATATATATATATATATATATATATATATATATAGAGAGAGAGAGAGAGAGAGAGAGAGAGGGGGGGTAAATAAGGCGACACCTCCTCTAAGAATGATCTGAAACTGTTCAACGAATAGTGTTTAGCAGTTTAGCATCGAGGACGTAAATATAGATGGCCCTTCAATTAAAAGTCACGTGATTTACTTAAGTGACAGGTGGAGTCTTACGGTCACGGACCCACAGTACTGACTATTATGAAAGATCGTTATTTTTTGTTTTAATGTTCAAAGAAATTGCCGCGGGATTCATAAAATTGGTTCAAAATGGCTAGATAAAAATTTAAAAAAAAAGGATAAACTCTGTTAAGTGCAAAACGTACACATCACTGAACAGATCTGTGGCATAACAATGGGAGAAAGTGTCAAATTAACCGGAAAGTTTGCATCGAAGCGAACATTTAGAATATGTTTTGTAAAATATTACTTTCATAACACGAAATACTGGATTTGAAATATGCTGAGATAAGCGTAAAAGAGATCTGGATCTTTCTTTTCTTTCTTTTCTTTCTTGTCTTTTTTCTTTCTTGTCTTTTTTTCTTTCTTGTCTTTCTTTTCTTTCTTGTCTTTTTTTCTTTCTTGTCTTTTTTTCTTTCTTGTCTGATTAATAATTTATGAGCGTGTAGATGAGGATCTGTCATACTTAAACGTAATCGTGTTTGATAGATTAAGTAACCAACATATCATTATGATTAGCGCACAAGAGTTAATTAAAATTTTATTTCAGAATATAATTCAAGATTTGCTAGAGAGCAATTATTTTCTCTGCTCATATTTTGCACACCCATTATATCTCACTCCAGAAAGCCACTTAATATTAATAGCTAAAACATAATCATTCGAAGTCTAAAATAAACCAACTCTGAGGGTGAGATAAATAGACTCCGACTAAATAAAATCACAATACTTTTGTTTTGTTTGAAACATCGCTAATGGTATGTGGAGACTAAAGACTAAAATAATAGAAAAGTGAGAGTTACGAAGCTACAGAATGTAAACTCGAGATCCATTTTCTACCCTCTTTGTGCATGGGTGTCTCCATTCTAGGGCACATCTCTTAAATAGTAAAATTTACATATAAAAGAATGCGATTATGAAATATTTTACCCGGAAAATATATAAGTCATAACGATTAGTTCAGTAACTAGAGGATATATATATGTGTGTGTGTATGTTTATACTTGTGTATATGTAGATATATGTATGCATATATGTATGTGTATATGTATATATATGGATATGTATGTATGTAAATGTATGTATATATGTATGTATATATGTGTATGTATAGATGTATATATATTATGTATACGGCATAATCACGTTGACACACCGGTTTCCGCTGGGCTACCGAAGTTAAGAAACGTTGAATCTTGTCAGTATTAAATGGGTGATCATTTGGGAATTCCAGGTGTTGTATGTTCTCTCCACTTACATCAGAATTGTTTTCAGTCTTCCTGGACTTCCCCTTGCCACTGGACTCAAACAGTGCCAATTCAGGAGAGGTGTGGTTGGGATTGCGCAACCCTTGCATCACAATTACACGTGCAGCTGCCCCTGTAGGGGTTTTCTTTTATCTTTCGATACTGAACTGGGGGTATTGATATGTATGCATATATGTATATATATATGTATATACGTATGTATATCTAATATATATATATACATATATATATATATACACTACAGATTTACATATATTGAGGAAATAAACTTTAAACGCGATAAAATGTGTATCGGAATATGGCGACTTTAATTACTATAGCCATTGATGATAAGATATTATATGCTAAATCTTCTTCACTCATAACCACACAGATATTAACATAAACCGCGAAGACTATACCTCTGACTTTCTTTCAGAAAATATAGTTATTATTGTTGCAGCCCCGATGGCGTGCGCTTAACACAAGAACTAAATTTATATGGACTTTTTTATGTGTATGTGATACACATATATCGGCATATTATACATATATATATATATATATATATATGTTTTATTTTTTTATTACCGTTTTATCTGTTTGGTTATATATGTTTCCGATGTTCGACCATGTTTACGATCTAATGGACTCGTCAGACCTTGCAGAAAAAAAAAATAAAACACATATTTGCCTTGCAATAGTATCGAGCACTCTCTTCAGGTTTTTACTAATTACCAGTTTTACCACACACACGCACACACACACATACACACACACACACACATATATATATATATAGACACAGAGAGAGTGAGAAAGAAAGAGTGAGTAAGAAAGAGAGAAAGAGGAGAAGAGTGAAAGAGAGAGAGAAAAGAGGGATAACGAATGCGTTTTGGCATCAGAGTCTGTCTGTGAAATTAGAGCAATATTACCACGTTAGATTTTAAAAGACTACTTATATTTCTTTTAAGTTGAAAACAAAAATGGTTGATATTGTTCAGCTCAGAATTAAATTATATTTTAGACACAACGATGGCAAACTTCTCTTAACTTTGCATTTAATCGTCGCCTGGCGACGTGTTCTTCGAATGTCAATGTATAGTCAATAGCTATACGCTTAATCAGTTTTCGTAAGTGAAGTTAATTACTACAATTGTATAACATCGTTGGCCTCTTTTTCTTTGCTTAAAGCACGTTAACAAGTCTTACATGTAAACACTTTCCTGTCTTTCCTGTTTCCCGCCTTCTCGTCATTCTGAAAAGATCGTTTCTTCACAGAATAACTTTCGCGAGAAACACTCGTCTAGCTGAAAACACTACCAATGATTTCCCCAACTCTTTATCCGTATCTAAACCTAAACGTAGATTCCATGAACAAAGTTTATTTCCAAGAACTGCACGCCTGTAGTACTGTCTTTCGTTTGCCTGCTTTCCAGCTGACTACAATATGGTTGCCTTCAGGTCCAACGTAAATAAGTTCTTGATGAGCCGTTCCACTTAAGTTAACAAATTTACTGTCTTTCCATTATTAACGATTACTATATTGCCCAATTTACTACTGTAACTCTTTAATCTTTATCCATGAGTGGCCTCTCGGCCTTGATAAGGATGATGCCTATGTAAAAAAAATATATCTAAATTGAAATCCTGGCAAACACAAAAAGAAATACTTTATCAGAGTTGGGGATGCTTATGTAGAATCACCTGCATAACACGTATGCAAATGATTAAGCCGTGATATGGCGTCTACGCGGAGTAAGAGAAGGAAAAGAAAAGGAAAACGCGGATGGATGTGAAATCGCGTGGCGAGCGACTTGGAAGCACGTATCGGTGCAAGAGGAACTTTTACAAACAAAACGTAATCCGAACTTTTAACAAAAAATGGTCGGACGAGAGTGTTATCTGGTGCGAGCTGCAGACACATCAACTGGTTGTAGTTTCGAATAGCGTAACGGGTAATTGGCCCGAAAGAAACGCACGAATACGCCCATATGATCGCTCGCTTGGAAAATTAAATGTCTGAGTTGGTGACATAAGGACCATTTATAAAGGCCTATTGCTTAATTAAAACAAATAGAGTCGAATTTCTTCTCTTGGTTTGTTTGCGATATTTTCGTAGACAACGTCGTCTTTGTATTCAAATACAATAGACACGTTACAATATACTGATTACTTTATTTGTTTGTTTGTTTTTTTTTACACAGGAATCACCACATTATCAAGGCCAAGAGGCCGCTCAAGGATAAGGGTTAAAGAGTGTACAGCAGAAATTGGACAATCTAGTAATCATTAGTAACGAAAATTCGGTTAATTTGATAACTTATATGGAACAGCTCATCAAGAACTTATTTACGTTAGACTTGAACACAACCATATTGTAGTCAGCCAGAAAGCAGGAAAACGGAAGACAATTCCACAGGCGTGCAGTTCTAATAAAAAAGCTTTGTTCATGGAATCTACGTTTAGGTTTAGGCACAGATAAAGAGTGGGGGAATAATTGATAGTGTTTTCAGCTAGACGAGTGTTTCTTGTGAAAGTTTGGCGAGGGGGGACCATAGATTGAAGCTCAATCGAACACTTTCCATGAAAGTAGCGATACAGTCGAGACAAACTCGCAACATCTCTTCTGTGAGATAGAGGTTGCAGGGAAGAGAAAAGGACATCTCCTACGAGGCTACGAAGTCTATTTTGAACTCTATCAAGGCACGATAAGTCCTTTCTAGCAGCTCCTGTCCAGATGTGGCAACAGTATTCCATCCTTGGACGTACCTGGCTCTTATATAGATAGAGAATTGCATCAGCAGTGAGATATCTACTTGATCGATAGAAAATCCCACCATTTTTCCAGCGGCCTTGGCAACAGATTTGATGTACGTGTTCCATTTAAGCTCGGGAGTAATGGTCAAGCCCAGAAGCTTGTCAAAACTTGAGGCCTCCTGAAGACGAGAGCCATTCATTTCAATTGATGCCAGATGTTTTTTATATTGTTTTCTGGCCTTCTTGATTTTATATACCTTGACGTCTTACCTTACAATGAAGACATCTTCGCTATCCATTCACGAAACAAACTGATGTTTTCTCATTCTCTATACAGTAAATTATTTGATTTTGCTATCTCTTAAAATGTGTAGTTTTGTACATAACTAACCCAAAAAAGACACTTTTAAATATTTTCAAGTTCACAATAGTGTGTTATAATTTCATCAAATTTCAAAACTGATTTAACAGACTTTTAAAAATATTTATATATACACCCAGCCAGCCAGTGGTAAGCCCTTTAACATAAGTAACCGAAATTATATTTATATTTCATTATTTATTTTAACATTTAAAAAATTAGTTAATGAAGTAAATCTAGTCCACACGGCCCTCGCCTACTCCAGTGCCCCCCCATATATATATATATATATATATATATATATATATATATATATATATATATATATATATATATATATATATAACTGTGAACCGCTTGTCCTTGCTTGATATCGATAGAAAATTGTCTCTATAATAAAAAAATACGTAATTTGCATGAATTAATATATCATATTTAAACGCAGCCCACGACCGGGCAACTCCGGGCGAGTATTTAAATAAATAAATATATAAATAATATATATATATTTAAATATTATATATATATACTTTTCAATAATTACCTTTCGACCTTGTTCCAATCAATCATTGACGCTTCACGACTATCTATCTATTTTATGGATCTTCGCTTTTAATGAGATTTAAATAACAGTTACAGAACAAACGATCGATTCTAAGAATCGAACCAAATTCGTCTAATAAAGATGTCCTAAGTTTAACCCCAGACAAAGTAAACTTATTGGGATAAAGTATATGACATAAATCTTCATGAGTATTTTATAAAATTACTTAGGTATTAACTCTGAGACCTAGATTCTTAATACAAATGCAAACTCTAGAGAATGGCCGTATTACTCCTGATAATAATTTTAACTATAATCGCCGTAAACCGTTACCAAGAGGACAGTCGCAAATGGATGTCTGGATATAAACTTAAACACACCACACTACTAAAAAGCAATTATTTCATATCCTAAAACCTTTTTAATAATTGCCGAGATTGAAAATCATTTTCATATTTTAATATATATATATATATATATATATATATATATATATATATATATATATATATATATATATATATATATATATATATATAAGCAAACATATATTTATATATATAAAAGTGGTCGATGGCGGTAGAGTTTGTACCACCATGAAATTTCCTCATATATATATATTTATATTTTTTATTTTTTTATTTCTCTCTCTCTCTATCTCTCTCTCTCTCTCTCTCTCTCTCTCTATATATATATATATATATATATATATATATATATATATATATACGAGGAAATTTCATAGTGGTACAAACTCTACCGCAATCCACCACTTTTAACAAAAGATGGAATCACCCGATCATTGAAGATTCAACCCCCAGAAAAATAAGTTCTTAAATTCAATTGATGTCGAATGTAAACCCCGAATTAAAATATACATACTTGATTGGTCTTAGGATGAAAATGTAGTATCTGCTCTGTCCAAAAATAAGACAATAATATTATAAATTTTATGAAATATCATTAGAATGAACACTACTTAAGCCAACAATGTGACTACGATATATGGCTGACATATTGATACTCTGGCATCACCAACAGTATATTCAAATATTACTGGACCATACGAAGTTTATCTGTCCATTTAGCTCACGGTAAACAACGGAAATAACATTATCTTTCCTAGATGTGCTGATAACTCGCGTTGATCATAAGTTTAGGTCATCTGTATATGAATAGCTAACTTGCACTGAATATCTTAATTCGATTTCCACCATCAATGTGAAGATAAGTCTTGTCTGCATCTCATTTATCATCTACATCGTCTGTTGTCTAGAACACCGGGAAAAGGTTATATGGAGAAACAGCAATAAATATCAAGGGGTAATTGACAGTTTAAGTGAAACCTCAACAAAACAAGTATCAAGTAAGCATGACATAAGCCTCAAGAAATCTAGACTAAACTGAAGTACACTACCTGAAAATTTACCACAGTTTGTATACCATATTTAAAGGGCTTGTCAGAAAAGAATGTTAACAATATGTAATTAACATGGCGTCATGGCAATATTTAGAAATGACCCGACTCCTGGAAACACCTTGTGCCAGTCAATTCCCTATGTTACAAATCATCTCAAAGAGTTGTTTTTATACGATTTTATGTGACATTAAGGAATCGTAACACGTGGGGATATTAAAAAGTCAGTTATGACTTACCACAATAGAGGGAAAAAGGAAAACACTTATGAGTCGATATAAAAATTATAAACAGAGAATAACGGTGGAGATTAAGACAACTTGAAGAAGCAGCGCATATACTGGTCGACGATCATCTACTAAGCAGACCAGGTTTAGACTATAATGCAATATAGGATCTATCAACTATCTATATATTAACACGATAACGCGTATGTTATTCTCTGTGTCACAGTTACATCCGGATGATTTAATTATTATGTACTTCCATTTCTTGTCATAAATAATTTTATCAAGAATTCTTCATAAGTTTTGGTTTCGGTTTCGATTATAGTTGATGGCACTCAAGTCATCTATGTTCTTTTAATAAATAATTTTATCAGGAATTCTTCATACGTTTTGGTTTCGGTTTCTTTTGTAACCGATGGGACTCCAGTAATCTATTATTTTATAAATAATTTTATCAAGAATTATTTATAAATTTTCGATTATGGCTGAAGGAACTCAAGTTATATATATATATATATATATATATATATATATATATATAATAAAAGTTTTATTTCGGTTTCGATTCAAGCTAATTC